>NC_090885.1:29347119-29367119 GCF_036669925.1 Montipora capricornis
GTCGGTTTCATTTCGTGTAGCCGAACATCAGCACTGTCTGGGACTGCACCGAGTTCGAGCCGAGAGCACGCGTCTCAACTAGACGACTTCTGGCTGTTCTGAGAAATCTTAAGCTCTTGATGGCTCGACATGTACAGTTACGAAAATGGCACTGAGCCAGCCAGAAGTCATTAATAAAACAATCATTAGTTTTAATTCTAACCAATGGAATCGCTGCTACAAAAATGTACCGATATACCCAATTTGGGCCCGCTACTGCTTATGAGTCTGGACTCGTCTGGGGTCATCGTTTCACCATCAACAATTTCAGACACCTTGGAGTAGGTTTCCAATTGAAGGACAAAAACCCCCACCCACATTAACAACATGTCTCCCCCCGCCCCCCACCCTCTCTATGCGTTTTCTTCAACACAGCTCGAAACCATGGTACCAAAGGTTTTGGCCTTATAAACATACACTCTCCCGCCAGATTAAAGATCTTGTTCGAGTGTGGATAGCTTAACACGATGCGAAAACGGGATTAAAATATTTTGCTATTTTGTTGTTTAATATAACACTGTGCAAACGTTTAACGGTTTTCGATTCTGTCAGGTCAAATCATAATTTCCTACCTGTTGACAAGACAACTTATGTTCAATCTGGCCTCTCCGAATATGGAGTGGTTACCACTGCTTGAGAAATGCCAGCAAGATAATAAAATCTGTCCATCAACATTATCGTTACATAGCTTCTGTAAGCTGATTTCGAATGGAGCCCATCTAAGATAAATAACACATTTCAACAAGTTAGAAACGTAATTATTGAAAACATCATGCGGCGCATTTTAAGCTGAAAAGTTTTTCGCTATTCCACCCTCCCGCTGCAAATAGCCCTTCAGTGTTTTCACAAGATGCAGCGCTCATTCGAAGGTGTTTCTTTCTAACATCTTTGCTTCGAGGGCGCGGCGCTTATTCGGGTCATATGCTTGTCAGACTTTTCATGCTTGTGCCTCTCTGGTGACTGAGATTTGGGTTCGAGGAACGATTTTTTTGCGTGGCTTGAGTAAAAAAACAGTGCAGTGGTGAGAGTACTCGCCTCCCACCAATGAGGTCCGGTTCAATTCCCAGACTCGGTGCCATATTTGAGTTGAGTTCGCTGGTTCTCTTCTCGGCTCCGAGAGGTTTTTCTCCGGGTACTTCAGTTTTCTCCTTTCCTCGAAAACCAACATTTGATTTGCTTTGCGTCAATTTGTTGATTTCGTTTTACAGTGTACCCAATTAGTACTCCAGCGCTAGAACGACAAGACACGTAAATGAACTTTCTTTCCTTTTCCTTTTTGAAAGCCAAAAATCAACTTACTTTGGAGACGAAGTTCTTTGAACGATTTCCGATCTATAAATCGGGTGAAAACGATCAGCCTTGGAAAGCCAACGATGGACTTCAAAGAATGCATCGCACTTTCCAAGAAGCCCTTTCTTCGCCAGATTAGTTGCTCCGAAATGAAGTCTTACATTGCTCCTGGTTTCGACAACATCTTCCACGTAGACGTGAATATAGCCGCGTGACTTGATATCACCTGGAAGGCGTAATGTCCTTATCAAAGAATTTTTCTCCGACTCTAAAAGTGTTTCAAGTTCAATTTCCAACGAACCAATAAAGTCGTGTTTACGAAGGTCCTTTGAAGTGAAGTTAGCAAGATCGAAAATTGAAAAGCGAAGTCTTGGGTTCACTGTTTTGTTGGCCTCAATTATGAACGTTTCTACAAACTAAAGGGGAAAAGATTCATATCATGACAATAATCGCGGAGTAAAATATATAAGAATTAGATAAGTCAAGGTAACACCTGTTCAAAATTGACAATGCATTCTTAATTTAAATGGTCAGTGAATAAATTACTGGAAGTCAAAATTAACGCTTCACTAAAAGTTTCCATGACCGTTCTCTTGTTACACTACAGGGGTTTTCACACTAAAATTAGATGTCACTTTTTCCAAAAATAGGAACAGTTACATGGTAAACATTGATAAACTGCCACTATTACGGACACCAAAGCATTTCACCGCGATAATTGCCGCGGATTGGTGTGTGTCGGTATACCCTGGTTGAAAAAGAGTAAATCTTTTAGCATGAAAACAGACGATTCTTGCAATAACACAAGGCTCGCTTCGTTACTAAGAAATAATAAAACTGAGAGAACTGAATTCACTGCAATTTGTAATACAAATGAACGTACCTTTGGATGAAAACAGTTTGGTATGGATTCCGTTCTTCCGTATTCCATCCATTGGCCAAGCCTTTTGACATACAACACACACATTGGGTCACTTTTGGTACATGAATCCAACAAGACAAGGTCGGTGCATTCTACAAACAATTCTATTTTGCGTTTCTTTTGAAAAGCGTTCTTTTTAAAAGTGCCATGATTTTGTACCATGCGTCCGTCTCTAGAGTTGAAATTCAGAGCTTTTGCATGCTCTTCAGCAGCTACTTGGTGATTCCTCAAACATGGCGTCGACTTTCTTTTCTCTTCTTTTAGTGCCATAACATCTTAAAATTGACCAAAAACGGCAAAAGATTAACTTCACTAAAACAAATAATTACAAAACAAATCAGCGAAGTCAAACCTTTTAGTTCTCAGTGTTTGAAGTACAATGAGAATGAATTTGCGTTTTTCCAAGCAATTGTATTAATATACCCAACATTGCTATAGTTAACATCACATTAGCACCGGTTTCATTTTACAAGAAGTCACCTGTTTCCTTCAAGCCCCCTCATTTAGACTAGAAGACGAGGGCCAAAAAATTTCGCTTTTTCTTGCTACCGATTAATTATTTTCCATAACGATTACCTGAAACAATTAACAGATTATTTACCTTACTGGAAATTAAACACCGATGCGTTTGCTTTTTCGGGGTCTATTTTTTAGTTTCTTATATTTCGTGCTATTAATTTATGCATGTAGTGCGGCTTAAATATTTTAACATCTACAGCGACTAATAATGTCTCTGCTGTCTGCTCTGTGGGGCTTTGTATGAGTTATTAGAAGTTTTGCTTCATTACCACGAAGATCCTTGGTTCGATGCAGGTACTCTGTACACACTGAGCTAACACATAGTTTGCTGTCTTCACGGTGTATTTTTTTAGCTTTAGAGATGAAAGAATGTGTAAACGGCATTTACATTGTTTCATGAAGGATAGTCAGTAACTTCTGGACGATATGGAAATTTAGTGCCGCGAGGAGATGTCAACTTCAAGTTTTTCGATAACACCAGTGAATTAAGCAACAGATGAACATGCCATTAACAAAAGATGAAATCTCTTTTCTATTTATTTTAATATTCTTGGACCAGCGCTGGCATCGATCTTCTAAATCACGTCAAACGAGAACTGAACATACATTTAGATAAGATATTTGGATAAACAAGAGCTTTTTATGAGAAATTTATTTTCCTCGTAAAGATAAAGCCGATATAATTACTGTTTTCAATTATGTCTCTTCGAAGGTGAGGCGTTGTGTTTATGTCTTCAGGCAATCATAAGACGGGTAATTATAAACACAGCACATAAGCGATTATTTGGCGATTCCGATCCTGCGCTTTTTCCCTTTAAAATCCGAAATCGATATGGTCAATGCCTTGTGTCTTACCTTGACCTCACTAAAGCCTGGTTCTCATATGACGCCGAAGCACCTGCGATATGGTCGCCGGCACTGCCTGGGATACTGTTCCGATATGAAAACAGAACGTCGCCGGATTTTTTGGCGATCTCAGTCTTTACCGCCAGCATGCCTGCGAAGTTGATTTGAGTTCAACTTCGCAGGCATGCCGACGGTAAAGCTCTGCGATGGCTCCATTTGCCCGGCGGCGCATGTTCTCATTCGTCTGAGAAGTATTCCAGGTGGTAGCGGCTGCTACGTCGCAGATACATAGGCGGCATATGAGAACCAGGCTTAAGGAAAAACTTTCAAAGTTTGAACGACAACAAGAAGTTTCAAATTTTCTCTTCAGTAGAACACACGCGATTACTATGAAACGTGAGACTCAGAAAAGTTCACTCCTTCACTCACTTCTTTACAGAGATGCTTGCATTCCACGTTGACTGCCTTGAACCCACTCTAGACAAAAGTAGAAAAAAGGTCGCAAATCCGCAACCTTTTCAAGGTTTCTCTCTTTGAAATGCCAGCGTGACACAAGTTTTATGCTTCTAGTTCCCAGGCGTCTCGCGTCCATCCGTTGCGGTTGAGCTAAGAATAAGGAGTACATAGTAGCACTTTAACAAACAACAGAATCGAAGACCTTTCCCCTAGAGACATAACCGTCTCTCACATCGATCAATAACTCTTCTCTCGAACGATCCAATAGCATACTACTGATAAGAGGTCCCACGGAGGTACAAATCACAAATGAGCAGCTCCAAACACCAATGGCTTCATAGCTCAGTGCCTCAGTTGTTTAAAGGGTCACAGCGGCATTGCGAGGTCACGGGTTCAAACCCCGTTGAACTCCTGAATTTTTTAGGCTTCTCTACGCAATTGCTTTCATAACTGCGAGGATCTTGGCTTCAATTGATTTCATATCCGCAGTTCAATATATGATTCAAAGTACAGTTTTCGACTCCGTTTTTGGACTTTGGACTTAATTTTTCCAGGTCGCGCATTGCTCTGTCTCGTAGAGCCTCGTAGAAGGTTACGTAGAAGGCATCTCTTCCTTCCTTCCAGACGCAATCGCGATGACCACTAAACCACGGAAGACTACGTGCCGGGGTAACGGAGAAATATGTATTAAAGAACTGTGTGCAGGACCGGATACGAGTTTTTGTGTTTTGCTTGCACGCAATGCAATGAAATATGAGTATGACTCTGTAACAGATATCGTAATTTTATAATTCTTCCAGTATTGTTAAGAAAAAGTATTAAATATTTTTAAGTATCATCGTAGAGACTTGCAAAGAATCTGTTTTCTTGTTTTCATTGGAATGAATGCCGTTAACAACAGTTTTAAAAGTAAACAAATATCTTTGATCGCACTTAACCCTACCATTGTATCACGGAATGTGGACTGTGGACTTCGGACTACGGAATTGAAACTGGACATTTACCAAGACATTTTAACATAAAAAAAAACCTACTGAAATACTGTGAACTTAAAGGAGGCTATCCGTTGCCTCTTGTTTCATACAACATTTCGTTAATTTAAGACATTTCGGTAAGTCATTTATGACGTCTCCCCAGGTTCATTTTTCCCTGTCGCGGTAAGAAAGATTTTGGAGGTTTGAGAGCACATGGTCGGTTTTGATTGTCAGACAACCTTTCATTCGTTATTAGCGGAATAAGGCACGAAAAACTAGTAAGTATCGATCGACTTTGACTTCAGCCTTTTTTCCTTTGTAATTCGGTCTTTTTTTTTTTGCTTTATTCAGGTTTACAGTTCAGCGTATATCGAGTTTATCTTGTTGCCGCTTTCTCGTTGTGGACATGGGGTTCCTACAGATTAATTTGGGTACGTCTACTGTATAAACCAATAACATACATGTGAATCGTAACAATAGACGTGGTTTTACACGGTGAACTAAATGGCGACCTTAGTAACAATATTTATCGACAAACACAAAGGTGTAATACATATATTTCTACAATAAAACCATCTGAAACAATTTTACTTGTATAGCAATTACCCGTGACAAGGATACGCCGGACAAGCAGTCCACTAAGTGACCTGATTATTACATCCACTCCACATCTCTTCAAAAGATCTGGCATCCAGAGACCACTTTATCGTGTATGGTGTCTTGATAAAAACAACCGAAAGTCATAAACACAGGCTTATCACAGCACGAAATTCGATCAAAACAGGCTGGAAACATTCGAAGAGGATTCCTTTGATGACGACGTTTAAAGGGAAACAGTCATGAGTTGCGCATGCCCTAGCGTCTTTCGGAAACGTGAAAAGTGTTAGGTTAACTTTTTCAAGCTGAATCGACAAATTCAAAATGGCGTCCTCTGGGGAGGGCCATGGTGGACTAGGGAGAAACTCCGGATTGACTATAATGGGGTTGCATTTTCAACAGAGTTCTCGACAGAGTTATTAAATGGGGTCGCAAATTGTCGGGATATTGGGGGGAAGACAATTCTGGGTAGTAGGATTTCAAAATGGAAAGATTCGCGGTAACAAAAGTATTTACAGAAAGAAATGTAGCCCTGTTGATTTAATATTAACTAGTTGCATTAAATTCCGTTTTGAAATTACAATTAAAACTTTAAGGCTTTATGTAGGGTTTATGCATAAATAGAAAGTGACTAAGTTGGGGTCGCTAAAACTCCATTCACCCGAAAGTGACTAAGATGAGGTCTATAATTGGCCATAAATACACTATAAAGGTGTAGGGGTTCTGAGAGACGAGCATTGAAAAACAAGGGGTACGTGGCAATGAAGCCCGGAGGGGGGGGCGGTACTCGATATATCCCTAGGTGGGGAGGTGCGGCGCGGCCCCTCATGGTATACCCCTAAATATAGCTGATTTTCCTATCCTCTTTAAGACAGAATTCCAATTTTTGAAACCCTGTTTAAGACAAGGACTCATTTTATCACCAGTAGTAGTTTTGGTATTAAAGTTATTCTTGCTAATTAAAGTTTACTACCCACCTTTTTTGCCCGCTTTTTTGGGAGTAACAGGAAACCCTTTTTTTTGTAAACTGATAAACAATCGATTACCGGGCTATTGTTATAATAGATTAAAAGTTGCGGTTACAAGTTGTGTGGCTTTCTTGTTGTGTAATTAATGGAAATTTAATTTGCCTGGTATTAATGCCAAAGTCAACGGAAGTCAATATTAGAGAAACGATATCCAGCTTAAGACAAAAATTGATAAATCGATACCCTGATTAAGACAAAAAATGATAAATTCGATACCCTGTTTAAGACAAAAATCCCGAAAAACATACTCTGGCTGGACGCACGTCCCAATTAAGCCCTTATAAGGGGAGTACCCACCCCGGGCAATGGAGTTATTGAGCCCGCTCAATTAACAAACTCGTTAAATGGCTACTTTACCACCATAGTACCAAGCCTGTTAAACCCTGGTTACAAAGGTAACGAAGGCAACACTCTGCTACGCAAAAACCCCAGGCCGCAGTTGTTCAAAGGATAGATAGTGCTATCTGCCGGATAAATCACTATCCACTGGATATAAACTCAATTGGTTTTGCTAGTGTTTATCCATCGTTTGAACAACTGGGGCCTCGAGACTAAAGGCCCGTTTAAACGGTTTCAACATTTGACCAACGTTCGTTCGACAAAAGTTGAACTGATTCATGTTGAGCAAATGTTGGACGCAAAAACAAAGTTTTGCGCAGGCCGTTCATACGGTTCCAACCTTTCGCCAACAAGTTCGGGAAATTTGATTGCGAGGAACTAAGAACTAGAAACCAATCTCTCTCGTCCAGATAAACTACGTCATATTGACTTTTGCGGCATGATGTGCGCATGCGTTTGTTCTAACAGAGTGTTCAAACGGCTTCAAAACCATTCAACATTTTCGAGAACAAAGGAAAAGTTGAATCCATGTTGAATTGAAAGTTTACATCGATTTAAACTTGATTCAACACGCTTCAACAAGCTTTCAACATTTCTTACGCTTTAAAAAATGTTGCACGACCTGTTCAAACGCACCGAACATTTGGTTCAACAAAGTGTTGAATGCACGTTGAAGCAAATGTTACAACCGTTTAAACGGGCCTTAACATCCTGTTAAGAAAAAGGGTTGACGGAGGTTTGAAAGTACTTAAGTCAATTAAACCCATCAAAAACTCCAGGTCCTGCTGACATACGAAGGTACTTGAGACTACTGCTGGCCACTCTATCAAATATTAATAGTTATCAACGATGAAATGATATATATGAAATGGATCATATATGAACTGCGTTGATTCTTTTCCTCACGGGAACATTAGAACCCACAAATGACCAGCTCCCAACGTCAGTGGCTTCATAGCTCAGTTGGTTAGAGCGTCGCACCGGTATCGCGAGGTCACGGGTTCAAACCCCGATGAAGTCCTGAATTTTTCAGGCTTCTTTATGCAAAAATTGCGTTCACAACTGCGAAGATCATAGCTTCACTTGATTAATAGTTATACTGTTGATAAACTTTTCCTTCGAATTTGGGGTGCTTGAAAATAAATTTAAAAATATAAGAATTAAAACTGAAATTCACAGGTGGCATACAAACTGACAGGAAAAATTACAGGCCAATCCACATATCACCTGTTATCTCAAAAATTCAAGAACTTGCATAACATCATCAGGACAATTCGCTTACTCCAAATCCACCTCTACTCTTCTCAATTAATGTCAATTAATGTTAGTGCGCTCGACTCCGGATCGAGTGGTCCGGGTTTGGGTCCTGGGCAGGGACATTGTGTTGTGTTCTTGGGCAAGACACTTTACTCCCACGGTGCCTCTCTCCACCCAGGTGTATAAATGGGTACCAGCGAATTTAATGCTGGGGGTAACCCTGCGATGGACTGGCATCCCATCCAGGGGGGAGTAGAAATACTCCTAGTCGCTTCATGCGAAAGAAACCGGAGATAAGCGCCGGCCTGATGGGCCTTCTAGGCTCGTAAGCAGACTTTACGAATGGAAATGGGCAATGGCTAAACGAAAAAATTACATGGGATTTGTATTTCGAACTAAGGAAGGCTTTCGATGCCATTTACCAACTGCCCTCGTCACTACGTGACAAAGGTAATTTTTACGGCTGAACTGGATCGTTTATTGAAATGCGCCAGTTGTCATCTGTCCGTAAAATAGGATTAAAATCGGGGCTTTACTTGAGAAACACCATACGTACAGTTGCAAATAAAAAGAAACATATTTAGGATTGGTTCTTGAATCCACATATTCGGCGTTTGAGTGGCCTATCAGAGCACACCTTCAACGCTATCAACTGTTTTAGTGATATACTAATAACCTCTTAGGCCCGATTCAGACGCAGTACTTTTCATGAACCGAACTTAATAAATTGAAGTACATGAAAAGTTCGGCGTCTGAGTCAGTCATAAAGATCGGCTATTTCGCCTAGCCTAACCGGGAATTTCGGTTTTAGCACGGCTGCAGATCGGCTTTGATTCAGAATCGAACTATGCATGTGTCTAATTTAATGCATAAACCATTATCATGTTTTGCCTTTCACTCAAAAACCGCTGACAAAATGAATAGGTTTCCTGGGAAATGGATTAGGAACGGCTGTGGATCGGCCAATTAAGTTCGAAGTCTGAATCAACAGACATACAGTTTTCTTAATTTGTGTCGGTCGAAACTCGATTTAAGTTCGGCTCATGAAAAGTACTTACTAACCGAGCGCGAGTGCCCTACTGGGTAATATCGTCCCGCGGTCGTGCCGGTACGGACCGAGCGCAGCAAGGTCCATACAAAAATGATCGAGGGCCAATATTCCCCACTAGGGCCCAAACAAGTGAGGATAGTAAGTTGTTTATTATATGGCATCGTTTCTTCTAGCGATCGGACACCTCTCCACTTTAATAGTGAACTCCGCTTTTTTGAAGCTTTTTGTGTTTCGCTCAACTTGAATTTCCCGGGAGAGAGAAAAATTCGGAAACGGACCGTTTCCATGGCAATGGTCCGTTCTGTAAAACAAAGACCAGCCAATCAGAGTTTGCCATATAATAACATAACTATACAAGTTCGTACACGCTGGCATAGACCCTTCGCATAAATGGCAATGTACATCCTAAGCCTCACATTCATGTGAAAAATCCTTTGTCTAGAAACATAAGTACGAGGCTAAACATGTACAAAGTATTGTTATTCAAATTTAGGCGCCATATATGCAAAAGGCCTATTGTAAACTAATCTTCATTTAATGACTACAGGCCTTTCATGGACTGCCCTGATACAACTAAAAAGCTGTTTAAGAACACGACTGTTGGAACTAAAACGGGGAAATGACTCAGTTTCAAGAAGACAAGGAGGATCGGTCCGATCGGCTAGGAGTGCGTTCCTTTGGGATGATCCGAGAAAGGATCACTGATCCAAAATCACTTGGATCATACTGCATCAAAGGAACCGAAAAATCCTTTCCCAGAGTGGATTAATCGTTCCGGATCGCTTAGACAAAATTTAAAGACGTTAGTTTTGTGGAATAGATTTTCTTTCCCTATGTATTCATATAAAATTACAACAGTATATAATGTCCTTTAATGCCTCCTTAAATGTTCTCAGTGCCACTAGAAGCTTAATTGGCTAAATGAAAAAAAGTGATATGAAGGGTAAAATTGGAGCTAAAGGTCTTTTTTGTGGGAGGAGGAAGGGGAATTTTTAAAATATTATTAGTAGCCGTAAGAACACAAAAGCAAGGCTCTAAGTCGGCCCTTATTGTGCTGCAGACGTTTCAGGGCAGTGGGCTACAAAAACCCTCCCTACCACCTGGGCCCGGTTGTTCGAAAACCGATTAACTTAATCCAGGATTAGCGTAAACTTTGGTTTAATTTTTTCAACTTTTCAGTGCAAGTTTCTTTTTGTTATTTTTGGTAAATTCAAGATTGACTTCCTCTATTCTAATGTAAAATTTTGCCAAATATCAGCGTTGTACAATATTTGGGAGTAGAGAAATAAACTCCTTGGTAATTTTTAAATCTGAGATTAGCGTTAATCGGCTTTCGAACAACCGGGCCCTGAAGTCTTAAATGTCAACAGTTGCTTCAGGGTAGTACCCTGATCACATTTCAGACTTCACATACTGGGCCCTTTAGACGTCCATATACCCTACGTGCAATGCATACCTGGCCAGTTGATAGTAAACAGTTAATGAAGAAAAAGTGAAGAGGACGACTTTTTTGGTCTGATTAATTCATAACAGTACCTTGCAATCTATTTCGAACAATTCCCCAGATCATTAATTTAATTAGCTCCTACAAATTAATTTTTGTATTGACCAAGAAATTATAATCTTCAAAATTTCCATTCGTCTAGTTTGTAAATGCGTCGTCTCTGAAGCAACAAATGTTTGGCAGAATACATGATAAAAACAATAAGAAACCTATAAAAATTAAAAGCTATAAGAAATTTACAAATCTACCTAGTATTGCAATGCACTGATAAAAAAATTGGGTTGTATCTTCATCAGCTCCAAATCCAGCCTGCTATACCTTTCCTCTCCGTACAGTTATTCCCAAATGACCCCCATTCTTTTTTGTTTGCACTGAACAAACAAAAGAATACGAAAGAGGCAGGTATTTTGAAACACAGTGAATTATCCTAAACACAGCCTACAAAATCAGTTTTTATGTACAATTTAGTTTACAAAGAAAAACCGAGATCCACTGTCTGTCCAGGCTCCAAACGGACAATATGGGTGTGTTGCCGAGGGGCACCATATCGACCAGCGGACACAGCATAACTGCCAGGGGCTACTTCTACTTGCACATCTTCCATTCTTTGAAGCTTGAAGGCAAAGTTCAAAGGTCAGAGTAACAAAAGAAACAAGTGCCTTATTTGTCCATGGATGAACACAAACCAACCTCAAAAATGCATTACTTGCAGAAAAAGCTGAGCTTGTGTGTTTCACAGTAACATCACCATTGTTCCAGTTTCTTTATAAACAGTACTGATAACTAACTGTAAATGGGTGTTGTCCTCAGTGGCATGTGTACAGAGATATATGTGACAGAAATCAAGAGAGGCCTTATGCTACTGTAAATTTGATGGATGGTGGCTTAAGAGAACCTTTGCTGATCAACAGAATCATGAACTTATTTTTGTGTTCATAACCCAGGCCACTCTCAGAAGGTATCCGCTCGGCTTGGGCCAAGCCAATTTATGCACAACATAAATGCATGGCCGGTCACAGTGAAAAACGAATGTTAAAATCCTACAAAATCTACACTTTGTGGCAGCCATACTGTAGAATATGGCATGTTAAAAATGGCCATCATACGTAGCAAGTGATCTATCTGAGTGAGACAATAAAAGCGAATTGGGGCTATTTCCCAGACCTAAAGACATTCAGCATTGTCGGAGTGTGAGTGTACATTTTACAGTCAAAGAAAGTTGATTAAAAAAGGGATTTGTCTTGCAGCACACCAGATGTAAGAGAACTGACAGCTTAAAAAATGTACTTACTGGGTGTCGCCGAGGAACCAAGTTATAATCTTGTTGATGGAATCTGTTGCAATGGTTGTCATCCTGGGCATTACATTCCTCTTTAGCCCTGCAGTTAAAATAGCGCTAAGGATGGAAATGATATTGTGCAAGTTAGTTCCAATATACTCATTCAATAATTCAAACTGGATTAAATTTCGATAAACACTTAAAAATCAAGATAAGCGAAAAAAGTTTAACAAATGTTTTGATGTCTACATGAAATCATTTTCAAGCAACTATGAAAACTTCAAGTGACTAGTAATTTATACAAGTGAAGAGTGATGGGTTTAAACAATCTACAACACTGCATATGTTAATATTATTATTAATATATGCAGTGTTGTACTTAACACGTAAGTAAAATAGTTTTGCATGTATAGCATTCAGTAAAACACTGCACATAATATATGTTAATTTAAACCTATCACCCTTCACTCTTATAACTTAGAACGCTTTCCAATTGACAGAACTACCGGCCAGTTCAGGAGTATGGAAGGACTGTCTCTACAATGCCTTCCAATTTAACACCCCTAGAGGATGGACCTCAAGATGACATATACTCCTCCGGAAGAATACTTGGGATGGATACAAGTATACAGTTAAGTATATACAAATATTCCTTCATTTTCATTGCAAACTGACGGGTCTGACCAGCCAGTTCTGACAAAAGGAAAGCGCTCTTAGTCACTTGAAAATTATGTCATGGCAACACCAAAACATTGCATTAAACTTATTTCACTTATGTTTATTCTTAACATAAACTCAATAATTCTCAATCAAACAAGTTACCACATCACCAGAATACATGTAACTTACATTCAACAATCTAGTTACAGTATTACTCTGAAAAGCCTTGAAATGCCATTTAGGGAATGCAATGGACTTCTGTTACCTCTGCATTTGAATTTATTCATCTACGTTTGAAGTACTGTGACAATATTAGATAGATCACATCCACAGTAGTTCAAATAAGAACCTGGTAGCAGGCAGAACTACCTGATTGTGAAGAGGTTATCATATATCATTATCATATCTTTCTTTACCCTCGGATTTTAAAGTAGCATGGTGTGGCTAATATCTGTGAGCATTTACCCTCCCAACCAGGACGTACCACAGAGGACAGACCACAACACCAGGAATTCCATGCCCTACTCTTTATGACTAGTGTGTGGGTTCTTTTACGTCCCACAGGGTTATGAACATTATTCACCGAGCTTGAGGTGAAGAATTGTTTTAGTATATATAAATTACATATGTGATTATTTGAAAAATATCCATTTTCGGTAACACAATATTATTCACCCTTTGACACCCAAACCGGCCTAAACCGGCCTACGGTTAAGCTCTGTCTAACGCCAGACGATTTTACTCGTCAATGGGGAGCCCCTGGGAGTCAATGGGTCAAATTCTTCGTCTGTCACCCCGACAAAACATCTTGTGGCCATTTTGCAACCAATCAGTGCAGAGAATTTTCAATAATCACCTATGTAATTATTCTAACGAAGGGTTGTGAGACAGGAACGATGGTTTATCATCCTTATCCCAGAAGACTAGAGAGTGTAGCCATGTGCAGATGTCATTACTGAGGCAGCACTTTCTCCTAAGTTATATCAATACCCTGAGTTTAGGTCTGGCCGGATTTTTTATCCTGTGACCTCCCACACAGCAGTCTGATGCTCAACCAACTTATTACCCACTTGAGGAAATTCCACCACAGTTGAAAATTTCCACAAACAATTCAATCATTAAATTTGTCATAAAATTGTTTATACTTACACATTTGTCATCTCAACAATGTTTTTGTCAATGCGGAACATCCCAAATAAAATACTAATGATTGGCGAAGAGAAATGACTTGGAATGTGTGTTTTAAGGCACTGAGTGGACTGCGGTTTTTAATACCAGCAAATAACCAGCCCTTACCACTACCAGGTAGCTCAATTCAGAAGCTTACCTTGCATTGCCTACTGGTAACATTCATATATTGTAACACTGTGTCAAAGGCATCTTCTATGGTGGTGTAAACTTTTGGTTCCTGTGAAGTTAAAAACATTCCAACAATAAACTCTCCTTTTAATTCAACGCCAAAACTCAAACCCTGATAAAAATAAGTATGAGACGTACCTCTCCTTGTTGTGGTCAACACAAGAGAAAAGCACCACTGAATTTGATAAACTATACCGCAGATTAAATACCTCCATGGAGTGTAATGAAGTGTTTCTCTGTGGTGGCCACTCAACTTTCCTCAGCAAAGCCTTATTTAGAGTGGACACCCCCTGTCTTCCTGATCTACACAAAGTACAATGCAACCAACTATCTTCATCCTGAAATACACAAACCACAAGTTGCAAAATAATCATTATTCAACAGATGTTTCCAAAGCTTCTGACACAGTCTTGGTTGATGTGCTGCGGCAGCTTGACAATTTTTCCCACTCTGAAAGCAGTTTTCAGGCCATAGTGGGATTTGGAAGGTATTTAGACAGTAAAACAGTAATTAGCAGCAGACTCTACAAGGGAGGTTAGGGAGTCTAGTCGTATCCTTGGCCAAAAAAGGTTGAAGGCTATGATCACTGAAATTTCATTTCCCAGGTAATATAAAATGGAGAAAATAGGTAGGAACTGTTTGTTCAATTTGAATACAAGTCTTAATTATATTCTCCAAAAGCAACAGTACTAGCATTAAAAAAGCAAAAAAGCAATCAAGTGAGAAGATTGGTTTTCGTTTGTACATGAAATCTATCTTAAGCCGGGATAAAATTATTTTGATTTTTTTGTTTTTTCTATGTTCTCAGCAGATATGTAAGCTTAACTTAAGTCAAAATTGCGTTACCGAAGGAGTCACTAAAAACTAGAACTAAAACTCTGACGCTAAACAGAAATGCGAGATAGCTGAAACGGTTTGCAAATGTATCACTTAAAGTACTACAGTATAAAAGTATAACACGACTCACTGACCTTTGAGGGCATCGTACGGGAAACTTCTTGCTCCGCGTGAAATTTTTCTTCCTTTCCGTTGCTGTGTTTCGTCTGATGTACGCGCCGTACAGGTTACACAACGCGCAAAACCGCGCAAGGTCAAACTATCCCCTTGGAAGGGAGGGGTGAGTAAAGTAAAGGAAAAAAGAAAAAGAAAAATAGAAAAGAAGACTTTCAAACACTCATCATGTTAATATTGTAACTTTGGATTTTCAATCGATGTTGCGGTTTCGTTTGGTTTTAAAAGTTTAGAAAGTCGGGCTGTGTTACAATTTTTTTTCTCTTCATGTTATATGTCAGCGGTTATCCATATGCGCCCTAGAAACTGCATGGCAACAAAACAAGCACGGCACGCGCTGAATCGAAAAACACTGCCATTGATCAAACGTTCGATTTCAACATGGTTAGCCCTTCTTATGGGGAACACGTTGTTCCACTCCGTGGAAGGCCAACAATCTTCGGAAATGTTTACGAGAAGAACGTTGTTTTCCTACTTGACACTTCGGGATCCATGTATCACAGTCTGGATGTGGTCAAGGAACATTTGCTGGAGATACTTTTCGCGCGTGCGATTTCCGGCCGAGACACCATGTTCAACATCATTGAATTCAACGAAGAAGTGAATAAGTGGGCTGACCGACTAGTCTCTTGTACACCTCGCACGGTCAGTATTGCCAGCGAATGGATCCATAAACTCACTTGCGGAACATCAACAAACACAATGGAAGCTTTGATCGAAGCCTACGAGGATGAAGGCATGGACGCGATATATTTAGTAACCGATGGCTTACCCGATCAAACTCCTGCGGTCATACTGGAGAACGTTCGTCGTCTTCATAAAGGAAGACCTATACACGCCCTGTATCTCACGGGAACACACTCTGATCCCGCAGCCAAGGAATTTCTCGAAGATCTGGCAAAAATCACCAAGGGATCATTTCACATTGTGAGCTTAACACTCTATGGAAGAATTCAGAAAGTGTCTCCTATATTCAACCAAAAAACTGAATTCACGCGCCATTACGATGGCGAACTCTTATCTCCAAACCTCGCGACGGGATTGAGCAGCTCCAACACTTTCCTCGAACGTCCAACATCTGCACCCCCAGCATCCGGATTTGTACCGAGGGTGTATGACCATTTCCCAAGGGTATATGATCCCGAGGGTTCAGTCACTATCCTTAAGGCCCCTCATGGATCTGTACCTATTCCATACGTTTCATGGAATAAGTACAACCAGGAAAGGGGCACGTCAAAAGTCTTGCAATATGCTGATGCTGTGCTGGCATCCAGTGGGCTGTCGACGAAAAATGGTGAACAGCCTTTCAACAAGAGCAATGTTCCTGTCGCAGCTAGCATAATGAAGGGCATGAAGGTGTTGGCACGAAAAGATTCTGATGGTCTTTTTTATATGGCAACAGTCAAAGAACAGGTATAGCAACAGTTTTTCCATAATTTGTTCTAAACAGGCACACTTTACTAACCTGGCTCTCGTGGTTTCTCTTGTTCATGTACTGTGAAGAGAGCAGAAGAAAAACCAGGGGTTCCAGGTTGACCAGATAGTGCAGTCCAGTGCAGTGCAGTGCAGTGCAGTGAATTATTGTTGAAATATGGGTGATGGTGAAGAATGGATGGATTTGGAAGAACGTTAAAATTTGAAACTCTCCACTGATTTACTCTCAATGTTTATTAATATTGAAGTATAGTTCCATTCGCTTTTTTTTTATTATGGACCTTAACAGTAGTAGGGCCAGAGGTGGGACCCTCTGACCCCCTCCCTTCACTGCTTTCCTCAATTAAAAAAAAAACAGATCTTGGATGACTAAAAATTTTTGGATGCTACTACTCTAGCATTGCTAATTAAGAGTTTCTGTGCTCTACATTTAGGGAGAAAATGGTACCTTTGTTGTTGAATTTGATCAATGCCTGGCCCTTCGCAAGCCACATCTACAGGAAGTTGCACTTTTTGATATGATTGCCTATAAAGATGCAGTTAGACACCATGTGTGTATTGGAGACAAAGTGCTTGCTCCTTGGCAAGATGATGGACGTTATGGACCGGGAAGTGTCCTAGATGGAGTTGACCGCAGGGATGTCCAGACCAAAGGTAATCACTTGCATTCTCTCTTGCATTTTTTTTTATTTTTTATTTAAACATTTATTTAAAGAAGTTTGCCTCAAGAGCATACACTTTGCTCATCTAGGGGTCACACTTCTAAATAAATTTTACATCAATAAAGAATGCATAAGAGCCAGACAATTACGAAAATGAAAATGCTGAAAAGAGGTCAAAAGTGTTAATCACCTTTCTTGAAACACTTACTTTCAATAATAAATCTTTGCACTTGAAAAAAGAATTCCTTGTTCTTATCTAATGTCAAAAGAGATGAACCATTTAAAAAACTATTCAATAACGTTGAATCGGAAATATTTGACCACCTTTCAGCAAAAAGAGTCGCAGCACAGGTGAGCAGGTGAGATCTTACGGCAGCATAAAACGGGCATTTGATCAAATATTGTTTAACAGTCTCATGATCGGCTCCACAAAGACAGGCTGGAGAAACTTTTTTACCTATTCTAAACAAATAATAATTAAGTGCACATACATCAAGTCGCAGGCGAGTGTGTAATACCGAGGAATATCTATCTATTGAAAAGTCAAACAGGATATTATTATTGGCACTATATTGAAATAAATTTTCAATTCTTTTTTAAAAGACCCTATAGACTCAATATTTCGTATTTCTGTACTGAGTTGGTTCCATAAAGCAATAGCGGATGGGAAAAAAGAATTTCTGAAATGTTCAGTACGAGTAGCAAAAACTGAAAAATGAATAGAAGAACGCAAGGAATAATGTGTTCTTTGAAAAACTTGAGATGGTAGCAAATCAAAAAGGAAAGCTGGACTATAGTTGTTTACAATCTTATAAAATAAAACTATTCTATGAATAATTCTCCTAGTTTTCATACTTTCCCAACCTAGTTCCTCAAGCAGGCGTTGCCTGCTAGTTCCTTTTATAGCACCAGTAACCACTTTGGCCGCCTCGTATTGCACATGCTCGAGAAGATCACTCTCAGTATCAGTACAACTGCTCCAGGTAACATCTGCATACTCCATTACAGGACAAAAATAAAACAATGATCACAATTAGCAGGCAGGCTGAAGGTTCCCGAGTTAACAAAGAAACCCGGCGAATTAGTAATTATCAAATCAAGGATAGTCTCACCAGATTCTGTTATTCTAGTTGATTCATTAATTATCTGAGAAAGATTATTACATTCCAACCAATGATAGAGCAAAGAGCCAAAATCACTGCACGCTGAAGGATTTCCCGGGTCGTAATGGCCATTAAAATCACCCAATAAAAAAACAAATGTATTGGGTTCAAGACCGATTTGGTCGAAACACGCTTGTAGGTTGTTCAAAAAACTGCAACTCAAATGCAACTCTCTTGCAACTCTCTTGCACTTGTTGAAGGCGTAGGAAAATGGCACTATTCAAGATACAATGTATAATCATACAACTTGGTGTGATGGGCAGGTCAGCAAGATTTGATGGTTAAAGTATGCGGCTACACTGTAGCAGCTGAACGTTCTGTGTTTTATGTATTGTACCATTCAAGTGCATGGAATCTTTTTACAAAAATCACACCTCCCAGTTTTGTCTGTCTTTATTTTTGCTAAACAATAATAATAGAGTGTCCTAGACTCCCAAGTGAAAATCATGTAATTCTTTGTTGACAGGTTATGAAGGAGGCGAACTTCTTGTAGCATTTTATAATGGCAGAACTGAAAAGCTATCACCAGGGGTAGCCGTGAGAATCCCACTTACTGTATTTGATCGCATAGTGACAGAACTTCAGCTGCCAGAGTCCCAGCGGAGAAAAATCCGGTTAGCCACAGACACATCAATTCCACCTTACCAAGGAAAAACACCTCCTCTTCACACAACTTGGCATCGACCATTCAGTCCACCAAGACATTCCAAACAAGCCACACCTGAGAACAATCATAAAGAAGCCCTAAGCAACAAAATAAAAGCACAGCTTGAACAAAACAAACATTTGCTTGAGAAATTGAAGTTTGACGAGACAGAAGAAATTGAGGATGATTTATCAGCTACAGATGATGAATTAAATGTAACAAATACAAAACCAGAACCTGAAACTTTTGATGTTGGTGTGGGAACTGAAGATCTTGGTAAGTGTCCTGACCAAAAACATGTCTTCACACTGGGCAATTTTTTTAAATAATCATTTCTTGCTCCAACTAAGAAGGCCTGTCTAATTTTGTTAACTGGGGTGTTCTTAATTCCAAGTGGTCAAAGTTCTTGGGACTCTGGATGAGTCCTCTCTCTTTGTCAATAATTTTGTTTTGGATTATCAAGTCCAAAGTGCAGGAAGAAGGCATACACATAAGTGTATGCTTCAAAAGAAATCACATGAATGAAAGTTACTGTAGCCTGCAGAACAGGCAGATCCTCGCGCTTCGCACCCGTGCATGAATCGCACTGGCCCCGCCAATCCGCCTGTTTTGCAGGCTAATGAAAGTCAACTGTATGACTGTATTAATCTCCATTAAAATGGGGCTTCACACTCTTCAGTCAGGGATCCATAGAGTTTTCTGGACTTGCATATTAATTCCCAGGAAAAAATACAAGTGTTTTTAATGTGTACATTGCATGGAGAATCTCTAGCTGCAGCCCACCAAGATGTTTTTTCATCCTGTCACCTGGAGTCTTATTTTAACTAAAACAACCAGAGAAAGTCAGCATTCTGCAAAGCCAGCTTGTCCTACTTATTCCTTGTTTTTAAGGTATGATACAGCAGGTGGATCAACAAATATTGCTTGATTCAGACTGACCTCCAGATATCACCTTAGAAGCCTA
>NC_090885.1:29374619-29379619 GCF_036669925.1 Montipora capricornis
AAGGTCAGGTCCATAAATAACGTGTCTTAACTGTCGAGGATTGTTGGGCTCTATAGTTTGAATAAACGCTTTCTCTAGCAGCATCATTTGATCGTTTACGGGCCGAAGATCCTTTGCAACGATTCTTAACTTTGACTTGTTTGCTTCAAACTCGTGCGAAATATTGACGAAATTTTCTATCGCGTGAGAAAACGCCATCAAATTGATATCGTGTTTTTTCAAATGAAGGTTTTGTTTCACTTCTTTTGCTTTTGATTGTATCAGTTTTGCATAGGTTGTCGTATTGAAGGGCAACATGGGAGATTCTGATAGCTCAAACAGAAACATCGCTGCATATTTCCCCATGGCAAGATGAGTCTTGAACTCGGGATCAACAAAAGTTTTTATCCAATAAAATGTGTCATGTAGAGAATGGTAAACTGGATAAGACCGCCGTATTCCATGCGTTCCTCCAAAAATATAAGACCAATCTGCACAGGAGACTCCGATAAAATGATAAAAGGCAGCATAATCGCTGCCAAATGATAAATTTTCACAGAATGCTGAGCCGTTGACATGCTTGGTAACATCCCTCTCCAACATCACATCGTACATGCTTCTGTTACTACGCTCAACCGTCGGATCACGGATTTCTTTTGTCAAAGAAATTGCGAGATTTTGTAGCAAAGGATTTGCATCAACGTTAATGCTAAAATTACCATTCACGACTACGTCCATGTTTAGATAGGCAACAGCACGGTCTTGCAAAATCTGAGCATTTTCTTCTACATATTCCGCGGATCCAACAATAAAAAGCTCTTCCGCATCCCAGCTACAAAGCATTATGGTCCGGCGAGGCCGCCATCCTGATTTTAGTAACTCTCCCAAACCACGTGACACTTCCATGAGTACAGAGGTACCGCTAACTGCATCAGCTGCTCCGAACACCCAAGCGTCCCGGTGATTTCCCATGAGCACGTATCGGTCGGGTTCCTCCTTTCCTCTGATCTTGCCGATCACGTTGTAAATGGTTCTTATCTCAGGTTTGCTATTTACTTCCATATGGAGCGACAGACTTTCGTCTGTAAACCCAGGTCCGACATGATAAGTAAGATCCAGCCCACCTTGCCATTCCTTGGGTGCTTTGGGTCCTTCAAAGAAAAAAATTCAATTCATTTTGATATAAATATTTAGTATATACTAAAACAGTGGATAGCGATGAAGGCGCGCTCTGATTGGCTACTCAAACACCGAATATCCTCTGCTGTTCACCTCCGAGCAGCTTGCGCGGGATTTGCGCCCAAAAATATGGTCATCGTTCAACGAATAAATGAGTTAAAATCATCTTTTTGTGCTATCTTATCTCACTATTTTAGAATATACTAAACCAACAAAAACGCGGATCGGCAAATATCCACCACTAGCCACCTCAACTTCAGTGAATAGTTGTTAAATAATCTATTAACAATCAAGATGATAGCGTTTTGACAACAAAAAATGTAATTTTCGTTTTAATGAAATGCGAGCTGGGAAGTTAAATTAACTTTTTAGTTTTCTTGTTAGCTCCCTGAAAGAAAGGAGAGATTACTGACATTCGAAATCTTGCTAGTTCCTGAGAGAGTGAGCGTAATTGTCAGAAAGTATTGATATCGTGATAAGCCATTTTCAAGACATCAAATGACTCAACATGATCTGCTTCTCAGTAAATGAGCTTGAACGTCTTTTCAGAGTTGAATTATCAACTTTTTTTCAAAAAACAAAACGGAAACTTGTCCATTCTCTTTTTGCGTCAATTGCATTTCAAGCTCTGGTTTGCCATTTGTTGCGCATTTAAGACAAAACAGGTGCTTTCAGTTGTAAAAATGCGTGAGGAAACGAGAAAGAGTCCTTTAAATTAAAATTTTACGAAAAGGTTTAAAAACTTTAAAGCTAAAGCCAGATTGTGGTTACAATTCGACGCGCCTTACCGTGACCACCTAACAATGTTTTTTACAAAGTATCCGCCAATAAGGGTGTGCGAATTTGATTGACAGTCACGCCTCCTTACAAAGCTCGCACAGTTGTAAGTTGAACAGCGTTGCATGGGTTGTTGAGTTGACGTATTTACACGTAATTGTCAAATGTGAAAGTTTGTTGGGTGGCCACGGTAAGGCGCGTTGCACTGTTAAAGTCACCATAGAGTAAGGTATGGTACTTACCTTTCATTCGACGCAATATCTCCTTTGCATCTCCGTAAGACAAAGCCATTGCAGGAATTGTGGGCAACCCGCTCTGATTCAGAGGCTTCCGGTATATTCCATCAACTGAGGGGAAGCCCGGGGTGAGTGGGTCTCCAGGACCCTGTTTTCCCAAAGATGTCCCACGCTGAACACCGGTGTCTGGGAGCCACCAAGAATTAGGGAATGTGTTAAGAGGACCGTCAGGGGCAAACTGGCCAGGGTCAGTGTATATAATGGCCCCGGATGCGCCGTGCGAAGCGGCATTGAACACCTTGAATAGAAAGGAACAAAGAAAAGTCTTTTATTACTTCCGTCACAAGACACGCGATAGGGTATCCATTGGTTGAGCGTAGTTATACTTTAGCTTGGTAGTGTTTTTTTGGTTTTTTGTTTGTTTGTTTGTTTGTTTTGCGTCGTCTCTCGTTGCAACAAAGTAAAAGCATGGATTGTGCGGGTAGTCCAAAAAAGTTGTCAAAGAGGAATTATATAGCTTGCTTCTCGATTTCAAGCCTGGTCTAAAATCAGATCGAATTCTTTCCCTAACCCTTTGAGAAGGACTTTGTTAATTTCTAATCAATTTACTTATGATAAAAACAGGACCTTTACCGTTAAGAAATTTATATTACAAGATGCCTTACCAAGTGAAGCTATCATCATCGCAGTTATGAACGCAATTTTTGCATTTGCGTAGGGAAGCCTGAAAAATTCAGGACTTCAACGGGGTTTGAACCCGTGACCTCACGATACCGGTGCGACGCTCTAACCAACTGAGCTATGAACCCACTGACGTTGGGAGCTGGTTATTTGTGGGTTCTAATGTTCCCGTGAGGAGTGAATCAACGATGAAATGATATATGGAATGGATCATATATGAACTGCGGATATGAAATCAAGTGGAGCTTTGGTCCTGGCAGTTTTTCAGGCTTCTCTACGCAATTGCAAAAATTGCGTTCATAACTGCTAGGATCATAGCTTCACTTGATTTCATATCCGCAGTTCATATATGATCAATTCCATATAGCCATTTCATCATTAAAATGACTTACCTTATTCCCCCTAAATACTTTTCCTAGCCGAATAATGACAATTTTGTTTTTGACAGACACCCCCATGTCTTCCAGTTGTCTCAAGTCTTCCTCTGTTCCAAAATTGGCGTACACAATCTCATCCTTCACCCTCCCGCTGGACGCGTAGCCTAAGAAAACTGGAAACTCTTTCGCTTTTTCTTCATCTTTACGTAAAACCTGTTGATTTGAAGAACAAAAATAATTTTACTCGGGCACATGACATAAAAGTCCATTATATTTTCGTTTCTGTACACTGAGATAGCCGTTGAGCCATTCTTCTAAACACTGAGCTGCAAGAACCTCTTGCATGGTTCGCTGGATGTACTCGAACAATGATTACAAAAATCAGTAATTGATAAAGATTAATATCTATTTTCTGTGATAATTGGTGACCTTACAAAGCCTTGGTGATGTATTTATTGGGCAAGCGCCTATTGCTCAAATGATAATTGTTTTCAGGTGTCAGTCGTAAAGAAGAATAAATAAATAAATTGGCAGATTCGTAGTAACAGCACATGCCACAGCCAAGAGTACAACCAGAGTATAGCCGGACTTCCTCTATTCTCGTCACCAGAGCCTCGGATCGACCCAAGGCTCTGGGAAACTCTGTGAAGGGGAACATACGCCGTAGGGTTCTCATAGCGGAATATGCGCCGTAGGGTTCTTATAGCCACTTGAACCTCAGGGCACCTGCTCACTCCTCGTGCTAATATGAACCGTTTAGGGCCGATTTACACGGTACGATTTTTGTCGCATGCGACAACGGCTTACGACAGGCCCACGACATGATTTACGATTGTTGTGTACGCCAGAAAAACTGTCGTAGCATTTTATAACGCTGCGACAATCGTAAGTCATGTCGTAGGCTTGTCGTGAGCTTGTCTCATGCGACAAAAATCGTACCGTGTAAATCGGCCCTCAGAGAAGCTCTTGATTGTTCATCACGAAAAACCAACTAGGAGACACTTTGTTTCAGAGTTCCCCAGAGCTCTTCTCTCCCTTAGTCAAGAGAAGAGCTCTGGGGTCGAGATTGGACTTCCTCCTGGTCTTCCTCCTGGTGTTCCTCGCATCCGTTGCCTGACGACATTAGCGACCTTAGGCAACGACAACGCCACCGAGAACGTTGTCTAAAAATATTTTTTCCCGTTATTGTTCATTATCAATTTCGTGATAACTCCAAGTCGTTCGGAATGGAAAGTGTTTATCAACATTTCGGGAATAAAATTGGCATGAACAGTGTGGTTGTTTGGGAAGAAAATTAAAAATATTTCCTCAGGTTCTTACGCCCTCTACACAATCTCAAATTTAGTCAATTCACATCACCCGTTCCGCCCTCGAATGGAACCCTCAGGGGTTTCAAAAGAAGAGGCCGCCCAAGGCAATCCTGGAGGCGGAGTGTGCAAGATGATCTCGCCAAGAAGAATATCACTTTGGTTAGAGGCAAAGAGAACTGCCAAAAATAGGGTCAGGTGGAGGTCCATGGTTGACGCCCTATGCTCCCATTAGGAGCGAAGATGGCCTAATGTAATGTACGTCGTTGCCAGAACGAGGACGGCAAAACGCATTGTTTTGTGGCGTTTTCGTATTCGTCGTCCTATCTTAACCGCCTTATCTTAACTTCTCTTAACCTTCCACCGCCAAAAATGCAAATTGACACATCGCCGGATTTTACTCTGTCCAAAGCCAGACGATTTTACTCGTCAATGGGGAAGCCCTCGGCGGTAAAAGGGTTAAG
>NC_090885.1:29387119-29392119 GCF_036669925.1 Montipora capricornis
GGGGCAATTTTCAGAGGATGTTTTCTTTGTAGTATTTATGGCCATTGTACCACTGAGACTCGTGACACTTTAAAAATCGGACCTGCTTTTCGCAACTGAAGCCTGCCGATACCTGCCAGAAGGTAAACACGTAAGCGGAACGCATGGACGCATTTCGTTTACTTAGGGTCTATGTACACTGAAAACGTTAACGAAGTTAGCATTGTCTCATTTACAGCTAAATACGGATTTGAGCGAGACAACAAGCTTCAAAGAATACATTGCAAAAAGATGTTAATATTCAAACTAAACAATATAATCTACGCGAAACGGGAAGGCATTGCTCGTGAGTTTTGACATCGGGTCGCTTCGAGTGTCAAGTCGAGTGCCGGTTGTTGAAACACTCCGTTTCATTAACCTCTCCGAAAGCCGGAAACGTCCTTTATTGTCTCGAGTGAAGTAGTCACTCTGCTAAGAAATTGGTAAGACATAATTGATGGGAAAGTCGGAATCAATGACGAAAACTTCATAACAGGGGGAGGCCCTATTAGAAAATCACTATCCGACAGAGCATAAATATAGGGTTCATTTCAGTTGAAACGAAAAATTGAGGGCTTTTAAGCCCTTTAGGACTTTCTTAATACAGTTTTTCTCTCAGGAAAGTAATTTGAACGCATTGATTGCTTTTTTGGATCATTCAACTCTGAAGAAGGGTATACCTGATAGGTTTTTTCAAATTCCTTGGCTTTTTGCAAGCTAAATGTATTGCTTAACTCTGCACTAAACCTCGTTTATGGAATAGCTCGAGTGAATATTGCTTAGTCACATATTCATCCGCCCTTATCACGCCTGAAGCCCGCTTGCAGCTCTGGCTTCTCCCATGCACATTCAGACCCCTTCATCTTTTTCTTTCTGTCAGCAGTGTTATCTGAGCCTGAACTTAAAGAGAACCTCCACTCTTACGACAGAATAAGTTTACAAACAAATTTGTTCAAAGTTTTTTTAAAACAGTGTTTATATCAAGAAAAGTGAATTTTAAAATCGCTTATTTTCACTTTCAAATTTCTTGGGCGCCGCCATCTTGAATAATTGTGACGTGTTAAGGTTGCCCTATTGTTCTGACACAAAGAGCTTTTGTGTAATGACAATAGGGCAACCGTAACACGTCACAGTTCTTCAAGAAGGGGGCGCCCGCAAAAATCTGAAAACAAAAATAGGCGATTCTAAAGACGCTGTTACACTATGAAATGTTTCGTGCAACTTGTCTAGCAATGTTTTGGCGACATTGTGGCGGGACAAGTTGCCGAAACATTTCACTGTGTAATTAACATACCCTGCAACGGCCAAAATCGTTGCGAGACAAGTTGCACGAAAAGTAGAACTTATTTTACTTTCGGCAACGGCTTTTGCGACTTGTCTCGCAACGATTTTGGCGGTTGTAGGGTATGTTACACTGTGAAATGTTTCGTGCAACTTGCATGTCCTGCCACAATGTCGCCAAAACATTGCGAAGCAAATTGCACGAAACATTTCACAGTGTAACGGCGCCTTAAAACTTACTTGTTTCGGATACAAACACTTTCTTTCTTCTTTTTTTAGACTGACTTGACTGTAACAGTTATTTCCTGTGACTTAACAGTGCTGCTCCCCAACCAATCCAATAAAACTAGAAGTTGGATCGAGGAGATGCGTGTCATTTGGGCCCATTTGTTCAAAGGGTAGATAGCGCCATCCACTATATAAATCACTATCCACTGGATAACTCAATTGGTTTTGCTAGTGTGTATCTGTTGGATAGTGATTTATGCGGTAGACCGCGTTATCCACCCTTCGAACAACCGAGGCATGTGCGACAATATCTAATAGTGGTTAAAACGTGGTGGATGCAACGCAACCTCTCAATTAAAAAGCTATCCTCGTCTTGACACCTTGTCTTGACAGGTCGCCAAGCTTGCAACAAACATTGGGGTCACTTCCGTGGTTACTTTTTGATGTACTTTCATAGTTTCTTTCATGTCTTTAATAGCACCGTTTAAAAATAACTCCTTGCTTCTGTAGCGTGATATACTGCACTGATATACAGTTTCTTTTCAGTTTGAACGCGTAAGATCGGATCAGAGTGTTCAACCAGATTGCAGTGACAAGCGATGTAGTATAAACAGAGGTTTGGGACGGGGGGGGGGGGGGGGGGAGGGTTCTCTCATAAACTGGTTTGGAGCCCCGGTTCTGATGTCAATCTATCTGATCCTCGCAATGGATTGTCAAGTGTCCTGAGCACACTATACTCTCCTTTCCTCTCAGCTCGGGTCGACAATACTTCATCACATGTCTCTGGGCCTGACAACAAAACCACATGCAGCCAATCAACTCTATGAACATAGTCTGGTTGCAAATAGCTTCCTACCAATTGTTTCTTCTTTCTCAACCATGTTAAGAGTGATTTTATAAATTTCATCACCATAAAAGATGTTATGTGGTTGCGATTTCGCCTCTAGAAGGCCGCATCAGATGCGTAAAGAATTGGCACTCGCTTACCTCAAGGCCGAGAGGGTTAGAGGAATGGGTTTATTTCTGAAATGACGTCAAAAACTACTTTGCATTGCAAAAATTCTTTTAAAAAGTGGAATGCAAAACAGTTTGTGACGTCATTTCAGGCATTGAGACAAGCGACTGCCAATTTTATAGACTTAGCGCAACTCGTGCGGCCTTACAGAGGCGAAGTTATAACCAGTTAACGTAAAATACATGTTTTACGCGGCTGAAATTTGACTTTTCCGAAATAAAAAAATGAGGCGAGAAACGTTTTCAAACAAATTAGACAGTTCAATTTCTCTCCACCTTATCATAAGTAATTGAAGTTCGAGTGAATAGTTGTTTTCTCTCTAATCACGCATTAGGCAATGAGGATTTATTGGGTTTTCGACATTTGAAATAAAAAGGCCATTGATTTAGTTTTTAAGATGTTTTCAGCGCTATATCGTTACCATGACAACAACTTGGACCTAACAAAAACTATCAAAAATTTGCAATATCAATAGAAATGGAGAACTATCAAAACGTTGCCTTGCTGTAAGGATCGACTGTGCTGTAATCTCTTTTCCATTTAAAACCCATTGTTATCAGTGGAAAACCCTTTCAAGCCTCTCAATTAAAAAGATATCCTTCTCTTGACACCTTGTCTTGAAAGGTCGCCAAGCTTGCAACAAACATTAGTGTCATCTGATGTACTCTCATGGTTTCTTTCATGTCCTTAATAGCACCATTTTAAAGTAATGTAAATGAGAATAAAGGAGTGGCCTTTTCGTAAAGGTAAAAGGCATTAAGTCACTTTATTTAATGTCGGTAGTTCCTTCAGCTATGAGACTCCAATGCTGCACCCTTTACCCCCCCTCCCTCTGTCAGTGATCGGGTATTTAAAGATACAGCTACACAAATCAGAGGAAAGTCGAAATTAACGTTGAGGTCATTGAGAATTGAACTTGTAACCTCTGCCTGTCAAAGTGTGCACCAGTCATTTGAGGTATGCCTGCTCCTAAAAGTACCTATATCTGTCTGCTGTTTTCGGACTCAAGAGCAATATTGTTACAAAATGTTTGTTTTGGAGGAAGAGGACCACCAAAGGACTACCACTTGAAACAAGGGCAAGAACCAGTGACTTGGCAGACCACGAACTCTTCACTGGCCAGTGCCTCTGTGCCTTCAATCTCTCCTTTCCAGAGAAAAGGTGAGTTATATTCTAATCTGTGGCTATTGCAGCATGTCCCTGTCATATGGTACTGGAGAAATGTCTTGATGATTGTAACTAATCCTTACAGCATCCTTATTTTCATATCTTCTGCACTGACGTAAAGATCAGTTGAATAGTTTGCAGCTCAAGAGTAGGGATAAATCAATTATTATTATTATTATTATTATTATTATTATTATTGATTAAAAAGACAAACGCAACTAGATTCATTTTGACAACGTTTCGACATCGTCCGATGTCATCGTCAGGCAATGAATTTTAATCGGATGAAGCATAACTTATAGTACAAGAACAATAGAACAATAGAACAATATATACAATAGTACGCTAACAAAAAATGTGAAATCTAAGTAAATAGTTTTGCCCTGACAGAGTCTGACTGTACATTAAGTGATGGTTTCAATTCTTTGATGTAGAACATCTCATGAATTAAGCAATCAAATTTCGATGCGCATTTCTTTAAGACACTAAAACTCGCCGCTGGGGGTGCTGTTGTTTGGCCATGATCTGCTAGGCGGTGCCTCCCGATAGCTGAGTATCTATGTTCCTCAATTCGTTGACGTACAGTCAGACTCTGTCAGGGCAAAACTATTTACTTAGATTTCACATTTTTTGTTAGCGTACTATTGTATATATTGTTCTATTGTTCTATTGTTCTTGTACTATAAGTTATGCTTCATCCGATTAAAATTCATTGCCTGACGATGACATCGGACGATGTCGAAACGTTGTCAAAATGAATCTAGTTGCGTTTGTCTTTTTAATCAATTTTATCACAAGATCTAGACTTATTATTATTATTATTATTATTATTATTATTATTATTATCATTATTATTGTAAGTACAGATAATTATTATCTGTACTTACAATAATAATACTTGATCAGTGATGATGATGATGACAATAATTACAATAATAATATCAATAATGGAACAAACCTTTCTTCCCACAAGGAGTTCTTCAGTTTCAAAGAGAAGTGCATTTGATGTCAAAGTGCAGTTGTCACCACCAGTTTTCATAACATGTTTAAAAACCTATTAAACAGAGGAGCTATTAGATAAAATAGGAGACGATTCTGAGGAAAGAGCAGCACAGACACACGTAAGGGTTCATCAGAGTTTAAACTAACATGTTACGATGCTGAATTGCCTGAGAACTTAAAAAGCCTTTAGAAACTTTTTTCAAAATTTTTGCAACAATTAACCTGCAAGCAGGCCCTCTTTGTAGAGCAAGTGGGAAAGAAGAGCTTTCTCGTTTGCCCATCAGAAAGC
>NC_090885.1:29397119-29419619 GCF_036669925.1 Montipora capricornis
AGTGAGAAAACTTTGAGACAACTGCAAGAAGATGGGCTTCGAGTGTTGGGCATTTAAAATCGCTGACTTAAATTCTTATCAAAGAGAAACTGGAGCGTATAATTTCATGTTTTGGCTTAGATGTTTGCGGCTCTTCACAGAATGAGTACGGTAGAATTCGTACGGTTGAAACATTCTGCTCCTGTGCGATTTAAACCTATTTGTGGCGTTCGCTTGGAATTGATACCATATCTACATTTCTTTCCGCGCTATTTCAGTGGAGTCGTTTCGTTTGAATAACCCCATTTCTTGTAGTCCTTAGGTTGAAATGATTTACATTGTAAGGTTCGCTTTATTTTTCAAATCGAAGAAACACTGAGTTCGAACGATCGGTTCGCAACACAAAAACATTAAATCAATTTTTAGAGACTATCATCGCCAAAGCAGCCTGAAAAGCTTAAACGTAATGTATTTTTTTCTCAAGCTTTCTTTTCGCTACTGTCTTAGTTGCGTTCATTGCGCTTGAAGGTAATGGTTCCCGTGCAGTTCAAGTCAACTACACAGTTCAACAGTTCAAATACAATCTCATTACTTTACAGTGCGACGCACCTTACCGTGGCCACCTAACAAAGTTTTGTACAAATTAAATTGTCCGCCAACCAGGGTGAGTGAATTTGATTGACAGTCACGCTTCCTTGCAAAGCTTGCACAGTTGTAAGTTGAACACCTTTGCATGGGTTGTTGAGTTGACGTACGGTATTTACACGTAGTCGTCAAATATGAAAGTTTGTTGGGTGGCCACGGTAAGGCGCGTTGCACAGTAATATTTCCACGGCGCTTTTAATTTTAATTATATACCCTAATTTTAATTATATACCCTTGCTAAGAAATCACATTTTGACTCGCCAGAGTGCAAATGCATAACCCACCAAGGAAACAAAATTAATGTTTCTGAGGAATATTTTGAAAAGGCTTCGTCCTTTTCATGATTCATCCAAAGAAGAAGTTGACGCGGGTGATCTACAAAGCGCTGATTGGTTCCTCAGTAACCCCAACGTGATTTCTTAACAAAGGGAAAGGAATGTGCGGCTCGTTTCAGCAGACGCTCGTGGGAGAGGAACGCGTGACGAATCCCTAAGAGTGTCTGCGTAGGAGTTGCATTGGTGCAAGTTGACACCGCTGTCTCGTCTGGGTATTATAGCGACTTCACCCAATAGTGGATAGCTCGATAGGTAAGCCCATGGCCCTCTGTATTGTAATATACCTTCGTTAATATTCCTTGCAGACCATGTTGCAGTATATGTCGTAACAGAACTTCACTTTTTGTGAATTAGTAACGACTTTGTTATCATTCTGCGACGTTCTCTGAAGAATGAGTCAGAGAATACAATATATGTTCTTGATAGAAGCAGACATGTAAAGAATTTTAAGAAAACGACGAGACGTTTGATTTTAAAAAACATGTTTCGACAGCAACTCATCCTCAAAGCCATGGAAGCTGAATTTATAATAATAGAAAAATAGTAGCAACGGAATGAAGTATGGCGCTATACTTTCTGTTGTTACTATTTTTAACATTCGCATTTTCTATTTATTATAAATTCAGCTTCCATCGCTTTGTATTCTGACTAAGTGAGGATGGCAGAAGTTTCTGTCGAAACATGTTTTATAAACTCAAAGGTTTCGTCGTTTTCTTAAACAATATATGTTGTTCTTATGCAAATGAGGGGCAGAGTACTTTAAGCTAAAACCTCTTCTAGCTTCGCTTAGTTGTTGAAAAAATCTATTGTGAAATAAGGATGAGATTGAATCCATCTTGAAGAATTTGCCTTGCTAATATTTCAATCATTTGTTCAATGCCAAGAATGACCTAACAGTCTTCGTGATACTCTGGTTTTGTCCAACGCTATGAAAGGTGTTGTATCTCCTCAAGTAGCACTCAAAATATTTGAAATGATCGCATCATTTTAACACTGGAAATGTTACACTTCCGAGCATGACCTGATCCGGAAATCATATGACATTATGACTATTTTGAGGGAATCTGTTTATCAAATCGATCTTGTTTGTGGAAAATACGAACTTCAATCGACGAAGGGTCCACGGAGCTTTTAAGAAATTAAATACTTTATATGCTATTTACAAGGTAATTTTTGTAAAATTTAAAATGTTAAACAACCAAACGTTTTCGGCTGTTTGCCATCATCAGGGGCAAACAGCCGAAAACCATTTTAAATTTTGCAAAAATTACCTTGTAAAAAGCATATTTTACCTAAGCGAACATTATGGACACCATAAATACTTCATAATAAAATAAAGAAATTTGAAATTATGTGCGTTTCTTTGGGATGATCCGAAAAAGGAGCATTGATCCAAGCTCACTTGGAGCACGGATCCACTCTGGGAAAGATCACTTGGATCAATGATCCTTTTTTGGATAATCCCAAAGAAACGCACCCCTTAGGCCGGTTTTAAACGTCGCATTTTACATGTGCCGAATCTAATGCAAATTAGCGAAAACAATAGATTTTTCTCATTTGCATGAGATTAGGCACATGTAAAATGCGACGTTTAAAACGGGCCTTAGTAATAATTCATCGCCCGACTTTTGCTTCATTTTATTTTTGCCCTTTCATCTGCCCCTTATCTGACTTAAACAGGATAGTGGCTCGGGGATAACAAGATTTCAGCCGTAAATACTTCCTTGTTAAATGAGAGTCGTCTTCTCTAAAGAGTGTTCTTTTTTTCAGTCTTTTTGCAGAGAATCATAAGCATGCAGTTTCTTCAGCCCGTGACGTTTCTGCTACTTGTCACGAATGTGGCATCGATTTCTCCAAGTGGCTCGGAATTTCTTGCAGCTGTGTACGAGCATGCTTTCTTACGCGAGGAAAATAGAACCGCTGTACTCCCACAACAAGAGGCTGTAAGGCTTGTCATGCGGAACATGGATGTCTATGAAGAGCAGATGAAGATTGCCAAACAACAGGTATTCCAGTGACACCGTTCACCATATACATATTCATTACGAGCTGGAACTTTCAAATCATCTTAAGAATATAGAGCATCTCCGTTCGCGGAAAAAGGCCGGATAAGTATGCGGAATGGCATGATGTGATTCTACAAACTCGTGTCATTCTTGATATTCCTACCTTCCTCTGCACCCACATACACACACAGCAGCTCCTCCTTTGACCCCTAACGTTTATTTTAAATTGTCTCACCATCCGACTCAGGGCCCGGTTGTTCAAAAGCCGGTTAACGCTAATCCCGGATTAAAAATTTCTCTACTCCCAAATGCTGTTCAACGCTGATATTTGGCAAAACTTTACATTAGAAGAAGTCAATCTTGAAAAACAAAACTAAGCAAGAGAAACTTTCACCAACTGAAAGTTGAAAACATGAAACAAAAGTTTACGCTAATCCTGGATGAAGTTAATCGGCTTTCAAACATCGCGCACCGGTGGCTCAGTTGGTTGAGCACCGGGCTGTTACGCGGCAGGTCGTGAGTTCATCTCCGGCCGGACCAACACTCAGGGTCTTTAAAAAACTGAGGAGAGAGTGCTGCCCTTGTAGTTACATCTGCAAGTGGTTAGACTCTCTAGTCTTCTCGGATATGGACGATAAGCCGGAGGTCCCGTCTCACAACCCTTCAATGTTCATAATCCTGTGGGACGTAAATGAACCCGCACACTTGTCGTAAAGAGTAGGGCATATAGTTCCAGGTGTTGTGGCCTGTCTTATGTGGTGTATCATGGTTGGGAAGCTACTCTAAAAAAATCCGAGGGTAAATAAAGATATATATGATATATGGCCTAGGTGAATTTGTGATCAAAGGTCACTCAAGGTCTTGATCAACGTGAATTCAATAGTCATGTTTCTTGCAACTTGTGCCACTCTCGATGAGCACAAAGTAACATTTCTTTAGCTGAAACCTAAACATTGCAACATGAATTGCAAGGAAGGAGATGTCCCACCGAGGAACGTTTGAGAAAAAAAATCCGCGTTGCCGAAGAACGAGAATAAAAGATGTTTGTGTCAGCGTCTCTTTTATTGCACATTTTTTGTTGCAACGTGTCTCACAAAATTGCAAGACACTTGGTACGAACTATTGCTGCCCTTGTCACACTACATCCTTAATATGTCGGTGTAATTTTGACTCCATTTTTGACGTTTTTTTTTTTTAATGTACAGAATGTCAGTATCATCGTTTTTCCCGAATATGGCTTGACCGGCTTTGGGTATACGCGCGATTCCTTCAGACCTTTCCTCGAAGACATCCCAGATCCAAAAATGACTGACTGGAATGCGTGTCAAGACTCGGAGGCAAGAATTGGCACTCCCATCCTGCACCGTCTTAGCTGCCTTGCAAAAACCTACAAAATGTACCTCGTTATCAACATGGGAGACATTAAAGTTTGTAAAAGAAGCATTGACCCATATTGTCCAGCCGATGGCCGATACCAGTACAACACAAACGTCGTGTTCGACGATAAAGGAAACCTTGTGGCCAGGTATCACAAGCAACACCCTTTTTTGAACGAAATGAAGGTTGTAAATCGTCCACGCAAACCTGAATATATTACCTTCGAGACACCTTTCGGTAAATTTGGAACATTCATATGTTTTGATGTCCTCTTTCACGATCCAGCTGTACCCCTTGTGACCAAGTATGATATTGATCACGTGGTCTTTCCCACAGCCTGGTTTGATGTGCTTCCGCTTTTTGCAGCTATCGGATTCCACAGTTCGTGGGCTCGTGGAATGAATGTCAATTTTCTTGGGGCCAACACCCACTTTCCAGCTTTCTTAAACACGGGCAGTGGAATCTATAGTCCCTCTGGCGCTAAGAAATACTACCGAAGCTTGGCTTCCAATGGTTCTCTTTCCATCGCCAGTATTTCAAAAAAGCCAAAAAGAAATCTACATAATACGACAGCGTCCAACCCTGAAAAGAGACAACCTGTAAAGGTCTATGAAGATTCATTCTATTCCGATTTGTTTGGAGATCTCTTCCTTTTCAAAGAGCTGGTAAAGGCAGAAGATACACTGGATGTCTGCTATAATGGTAGTGAAATATGTTGTTCTCTTACATACAAGATTGCTGACAAACTCTCTCACGAGATGTACGCCCTTGGAGTCTTCGACGGTCTTCACACCAAAGAAGGTCAATACTATTTGCGAATATGCACCCTTATCAAATGTCTTGGATCCAGTCGTGACTCGTGTGGCAAACGCGTGTACAATGCCAGCACGATATTCGACCATTTCACGTTGCGAGGCCAGCTCAACACGTCATATGTGTATCCACAGGTAGTAGCTGATGGCGTGACCCTTCTGCCTGGAGAGTGGGACAACAACTTGCCAGTTACGCATCTGAAGAGCAAAAAACGGCTGACGAAGGGACTGTTAACCGCTACACTTTTTGGACGAGTCTATGATCTAGACCGGCATTATATTGAATCATCTGCACCATGGCAAGAACCCCCGGGTCATCTCTTCTTCATTTGCATGCTGGCCGCGAAGGCTTATTTGCAGATATAATGAAGTAACAGTCGCTGTTAAAGAGTTCCTTTGGGGAGCGAAACTTACCTCTGTTGGCACAACCAAAAGAATACCCGTTGATCTAATCAGTAAATTAAATTGGGAAGGTTAAGTCAAGGTTGGATTGTTTGATTTGGGGTATGATTTTTTGACTATTTCTTTCAGCGTGTGTAGGGTTATATGTTGCAAAATATATCGAATGTGAATCGGGATGTTATTAAAGAGCTTTAATCGAACCATCTATGCTTCGCAACTTAGTTAGCGGGGTTTCTCTCGTGTGTAGGCATTCCTTTGGCTCGTGAACGTATGACAAGACCTCGATGGTCTCCTTCAGAGGACTTACTCTTGATGCATGTGGTTAATACCTGGATACGCTGACGGTCTAGGACCGCAGTTCGCCTTACAATTTTAGAGTCACCCGATTGCCTTGGCAATGATCTGCACCTTTAAAGGGAACCTCCACTAAAACAACAAAATAGCTTTAAACCACAGAACATAATGTTTACAATTGGATTTGCTCAATCTTTTTCCAATGAAAGCGTTTGTATTCGAGAAAAATAAATTCCAAAAACGCTTATTTTGGTTTTCAAATTTCCCGGGCGCCGCCATCTTGAATAATTGTAACGTAACTTGGTTGCTCTATTGTTCCAGAACAATCGCTCTTTGTATCAGAACAATAGAGCAACCAAGTTACGTCACAATTATTCAAGATGGCTGCGCCCATGAAATTTGAAAGCCAAATAAGCGTTTTTGGAATTTATTTTTCTCGAATACAAACGTTTTTATTGGAAAAAGATTGAGCAATTCCAATTGTAAACATTATGTTCTTTGGTTTAAAGCTATTTTGTTGTTTTAGTGGAGGTTCCCTTTAAGTGGACCGAGTTTCGAGTAATCCCGCAGCTATTTTTTCATTGATCCCTACTACCTACAGCGGGCTCGTTGAAGTTCCAGGGTCTCTCGGAGTTTTTGTTGATCTCAACCTCAACCTGAATGGAGGGTTCTTCTCCGGGTTTCCGGTTTTCGTACCTCATCTGCTTTTTATATACAGGGACCAAAAAGCGACTGCTACGAGGGCGTTGAGCTGAGCCCCTCGAAAGTCATTCCCTAAGAGACTGCAAAGAAGGGTCATTAGGTGGTGCTAGGGCCAGTTCTGTTTTAGTCCAACTGTTCTGGGGCCCGTTTCTCGAGAGTCCCAAAACTTTTCGGGCCTTTTGCGGGAACCAAAATTTCTGTTGTATATAAGTCATCAAACTTCACAATCATTTTGCTCTTTGTTGTCTTAAAAACATGTTAAAAGACCAGCGTATGGCAGTGATGTCAATTTCGTAAATAGCTTTTCGGGCCCGAAACGTTTCCGGGGTTTTAGAGAAACGAGCGCCTGGATGGAGTGTGACCTAGTACTTCGGGCGCTCGACTTGCATTCCGAAAAGTCCAGATTTCATACTGAGTTTTTTTTACAACCGAACTGCTCTAATTAAAGCGCGACGGACAAAAGAGCAAAGTGGAGCAACTGCCCAATACCCTGACACCTCCAACTACTTTGCTTATCATCAAAGTACGTGAATGACACCGAGCTAGAGTGATTACTTCACGAACAAAGAATCCTGCCAAAAACCAGAACTGCTTGAGAATCCGCTGCCTCTTTTATGATATAAATAGTTTTCATCACTGTCATGTTAACAAGCTAGGGCCCCGAGTGACTAAAACTGGCACTAGATGATGGTACAATGATGGTACCATCCTGGTCAAACGAACAACTTGGGAACAATTGAGGAGCGGGACAGAAGAACTGGGGGACGAGCGAGTCTCCTCGGCTCGCTTCGCTCTCCAATCTTCTCTAGCAGGGAACCTACAATCCTGGTCAAAACTGTTGCGACAATTCTCGCTTTTCCCCCTTGCCCCATTTCACGATCTACGAAATCAAGATTTCATCGATCGCTCGAATGTTTCCATATTGTCTGAGGGACATGGGGGCGCGAAAAAGGCAGAAAGAAGAACGCGCGTTGCTCAAATGACGACGGAAGCCCGTACAGCAAAGTCTCTACTTTTCGCCCAAATTTGACAAGGGTCCTAAAGTCTTTTGACCCGGAATGTAGTTCCAGTTTGGATGGGATTCTTAACTCAGGATCTTCAATTGTTCCGTTGTCTTAGAAACGGGTCGACACAAAAAACCATTGGCGTTGAGCAGACCCTCACCCAAAATGTCATACACGCACGTTTGCGAATGGCCCATGCCTTAAAAGCGGAAATTTTTCAAATTTGGCGGTCAACAATAAAGACCCTGGAAACGAGGTTGCTCTCATTGACGCTCCAGCGCTCCATCACTACGAAAAAGGGAAGGCAGGGCCTGAAGTGTTGCGCTTGTTTCCGAACGGATTTCAGCAATAGAAACAAGATAGCCTGTCGTGGAGTGGGCCTCGTGTTACAAAAGTAAAATATCCAATGAAGAACTGGTACATGAAGGTAATGATAAAATTATGCAAGTGCATGATTATGATTCTCTTCAGATACCTTGACCGTGATTGGATTAGAATCTTCCTTTACTGTCCGCGTAACCTTGTGGTTGTGAGCCGTAGAAACTATAACAAGTCCTTAGGATACTTCTCCTTCGCAAGGAGAGTCAAGCAAAGGCCCTTTTACTTCCCACCAACCCGCTTCCCTCTCTCTCGCTCTTCCGCGCTACCTCCCCCTAAAATCTTTGATTGCATCTGACGTCACGTCATGTTGACGTCATGTTGGTGGAAAGAACAACAGCAAAAAAGTCTTTTGGGAATTTGACTCTATTATTATGCAAAACGTGAGCTACATTTTTCTATTAATTTGGCACCAAGATGGCCGTCTTATCACGTGAGTGCAATCAAAGGATACTCGGGGTCATCGTTGCTTAAATTCAGACAGACAGAAAGTCACCAGGGAAGGGATTTTTATAGTCTGAGACGGTGCAGCTTTGTTAACAGGATGAAATGAGCGATAAAACAGTTCCATAATGAAGAAACAAAAAACGAAATTTCATACACCAGGCTCAGTTATTCAAGCAGTGAATTATTTTCATGCATGGAATTTCCATTGTTAATAAATCTCTTCACGTACACTTCGATGTCACGCCCCTTTATCCCCAGATTGTGCTAGTGTGAAGCTCGAGTCTTGCACTAGTAACATCACGATATGATTTGCATTCCTCTTTAAAAAAGTGAATAAGTTTTGTGGTGTCTTTTCAGAAATGGACACGTGCATCTCACGAGCTCAGACGTGGAAGAAACACGGAAACGATAGAAATTTTTGCTAGTTTTTAATAGCGCGCCATAAAAGTAAACCTGTCGTAAGAATTTTGCTTCAGGTTTCCACGTAGAATATATCATCTATCACTTATCACATAACAGGCAATTTTCACGATAGCGTCATTTGACTACAACTACCAGAATTCAGTTTTTTTTTTCTTTTCTTATTTAAATTTTGTATTCCCATCAGGGTCAAAAAAACAATAGCTCTAATTAGAATGAGACAAGCAAAAGCTGTAGGATTCTGGTACTTGTAGTCAAATGGCGTCATCGTGCAAAAGTCCTATTGTCATAAATTCCCCTTCGCGAATGTGCTCACAAAATGCCGTTCCATTTCAAAAGAATCTGATATCTTTTGTAACAAAACAAATGGTATGCTCAAGCTTCGATTGAACTCTGCTGATGTGGCAGTAGCATTTGTAAGAATCCCTCTAGATACATTGACCTGGCCACATCTTAACGAAAAAAAGTTATCTTGAACAACCGAGCCATCGAATTACTAGCTCAAAAGAAAAAAGTTATTAGGAGTTGCCATATTGGTACACCGCTAAAAACCAACACTATCCCCAAGTGTTTAATCAGATACAGTGTGATTATTAAGAAATTGTTCACATGTACAAAGACGTCCTAGAATAGTGATTTAAGTAATCTACTCTAGCTGGATCGTTTGAATGTTACGCTAAGTGTACGAGTGGTCCACTCTTAGTAGACCAAACCATTATTAAAATATCTTACAGTCTGCCATCTACAAACATACAAAAATTATCACGGTTACAAATACAGAACTCAGCCTAGACTGGACCATTCACCAAGCTAGTCTGAGATCCCGCCAACTCCCTTAGAGGAGACCTGAAACGGAAATTACATAAACTGTCAAATCATGTCACTTGCGATAATCCAAAAAAATAAAAAAAAATTACCGTCCGGAAGCAGAGATATAAACGAGTGAAGTTGCAAAATCAGGAGAAATGAGGGGGCTACAACATCAGCATTTACGCATGCGTCTCCCGCTCATGAATATTTAACAATTATTCCTCGAGCCCGAATGGGCTCTGAGTCAATAGCCCATGAGGCCGAAGGCCGAATGGGCTATTGACTCATGGTCAAAAAAATATCGAGACAAAACATCTTTCGCTACTTAAAGCTAGACTTTAATTGTTGTTTTGGTTTTCAAAGCCGGCGCTTTTCGCTACTAGTGGGCTATAACAAATAGCCTACTAGTAGCTCAACCAATCAGAAGGCAGCATTGATAATAGACCACTAGTTGGATTTTACTAAAAATGAATATAAATAGACCATGAATATAAAGACATCTCCTCTTCATGAAAACTACGACAATTCTACACAAACGGTTTAATGGTCATTTAAATCCGTTTGTGTTGACCTTCACCTCAACTCGCGCGTGCACTCGAATGAGCGGGTGACGCATGCGTAAATGCCGATCTTGTAACCCCCTCATTTTTCGTGATTTTGCAACTTTACTCGTTTATATCTCTGCTTCCGGACTTACAATGGTCCCAAGAGAAAACAACAACAATGCTTATGCAAAATTATAGTATTTTCCGAAATGGCCTATTGCGTGTCTGGCTTACGCGCGCGCTAAGCTAAAAACCCTCTGAAGCTTCCTTACCTTTCATACGGAACCCGCGCCCGCAGAGCGCGCGGCAGTCAAAACTGTGCTATCCTGTCAATCATTTGCCCTTTCACTGAAAACAGTGCATTTCGGTTGTGCGTAAATGACATTGTTGTCGATCTACCCCGTCGAAAGGACGACCAAAGTTCTTATTCGGGAAGTTGACACTACTAAATACATTATCCATACGGTTTTGCCGTCTTCTTACGCTTGATTCGAAAATAGCAGCCAGAATTCGTCTTAAAATAGTTAGAAAAAGCACAAATAACAGCCAAAGGAAAAGTTTGTTGACAAAAAAATTGCCACAAATATTTTAAATGGTTTTCTGGCCCTTTATTAATTTTAAATGGAGTATCTGGAAAGAAAAATTGTCAAGCTGGCATGTGTTTCGTGTAAACATACATTTTCAAGTAGCGAAAACTTGTATAAGCACTAGAAAACGTTTACTAACCATTGCCCGAAGGGACCCCGTTTATAAGCTGCAAGAAAGCCGCTGATGAATTTTGCACAAAAACCTCGGCCACTAACACCGGAAAGCCAGACTTGGAGGAGAGTTTTTCAGCGGAAGGCTCAATAAGGAAGAGCTTCTAGAGCTTGCCCCTCCCGCAGGTCGCCAGAAAGGTGCAAACAAGGTGATTCGTGTCCGAAAAGAGCAACAAGGGGCAGTCAAAATTGTGTTTCTTGTACGGTGCGAAAATTTATTCAAAACGTTTCCCTCACTCCCAAATAAGAACTTGCTGTGTCTTGCAATTCTACAGTGAATTACTATTAGGCCAATAAGAGAATCAACAGAGCAAGGCTAATTTGAACTGGAGAACAGAGGAACAACATCAAAATATTTTAGGGAACAAGGGAAGAAAACCAATTTAAATTTTAGGGATCCAAAAGCTGGGAACAAGGAAACACAAGCAAATATTTAAAGGGAACAAGGACCCCTTCCACCAGGAGGGGCTCATCAAATGTTCTGCCCCTTTCATCCAACAGCTCAAACAAGCGATCCCAACAATTTTTGAATGACCGACACGAAAAGAAGACTCTCTTAGAGAAATAAATTACATTTTAGCATGCGAAACAATGCTCGGATGCTTACGAGCACCCTCATGCCCATGTTTGTTAAAAAGCACCATGAAATATTCCTTACGGCTGGCTTAGGCCAGAGTTTATCCACAATGCACAGTTAGTGGCTGCATTCACCAATGTAGAGAACAAACACGTCAAGGTTCTTCTCAAGCAACCAGGTGTTCAAGGAGCTATTCAATTTCCAAAGAACACTGTGGTTGTGTACCAGTACCTGGGTGAATTCGGGGACCTGGCCTGAAACTGAAACTTGTGGAGCAAAACAACTTGTTGAGCTTAGTACTTAAACTGGGTACATACTTGTGTCTACAAATATTGTCTATTCAACCAACGGTTTCTCCTAATTTTGTGTACCATTCACTTATTAGTTCCTTAATAAGCAAATCGCTAATTCAATTAAAGAAGTCCTTTCAAATCATCAAAGTTGCTTTGCGCCACCAGGAACGACGAAAAAATACAAGCACAAACTGCTCAAGAATTAATGCACGACTCCCTTTGAAACAGCAAAACAGGATCCTCGAGTCACTAAAAAAGTACTGCATGCTACGTGGATGTTTGCAGAACGATCGCAAGTTGTAACCATTGAAAGAGAACTCCACTCCAGATCTGATAGAACACCCAACAGGATTGTTCGTTGTTTGGCACAGCAGATGAAAAAAAATTGTTCCCCTCACTATTAAGTTCCAACCCGATAAGACCAATCTTGCCCAAATACAACAACAATTTCGGCAGTAGGCAAGCTCATCACAAGCTATCGAAGTTCGCATAGAGCAGCATAGAGCTTCACCTGAAGTTCGATCATGATGGACACAAACAAGAGCTGAAAGAACTTCATAAGGTCAGACGACCAAATGTGATTGACCCAACACTCGTTAGAGCGGATCAGTTATCGGACATCAAAGTGCTAACAAGCCAAGGGATTTCGTCGTAAAAATGTTCACTCAGCAACGTCGTCTTCTTTTACAGAATCAAGTTCAAAATCGATCCTGGTTGTTAATCAAGTGTGTGCTAACCCAATCCATAAACTGGATAAAGCGGATTGGCAAATTGATTGTCAGAACAATGAGTGATTTCTGTCTCGCTGAGTTCAAAGAACTCGAGAGAGTTCACAAAAGAAGGCTGAGCGAATGTCCACCGATCCAACCGATCAGAATGTAAACAATTGGCGTGACGTCGGATAGCACAGTTTTTCCCACTCGCTGAATTCTGAATTCAGTTTAAATTTCCGTAGCTCTCGCCGTATGCAAGGTAAGTAGCAAAGTTTAGAAACGTCACTCGCTCTCTGCATGGACCTTTTTCACATAACGACCATTTTGAGTCCCGGGGACAGAAAACTTTTGTTTTGTACCCTCTGAACTCCCCTCTAAATACAGAGGTTTCGGGTTCGAACTCTATTGTCTATGACCAGCATGGCCGCCAGGTGCCAAAGGTCCATTAATAGCGACGCATTCCTCGTGTGTCTGATAAAACTGATTCTCAGAAAAAGGGTCTACCTACAGTGATTAGTTCACTCACTAGTATGAGTTGTCATGATATAGATATATAACGTGGTCTGGAGCGATTTTCAATTGAGTGTCGAAAGTGATTAGCCAATTGCTTGGTTTTGCATTACTTCACTCAGTGATTGGTTCAAAGTTCTCGCGCCACTTTTTCAACCAATCACAAGTAAAACCAAAACCAATCGTGGCTTGCGCGTGCACATTTTCCCGCGCTTTGTGTCGGCTACGTGTAATTACCTCGAGTTTTGATTGGTTTACTGGATTGTCTCCGTCCTTTTTGATTGGCCAAAGTGATCACTTTGGTTTTGGTTTTACGACACTCGATTGAAACTCGCTCTAGCACCGGTAAACCCTGCTTCCAACTCGGTCGGCGTTGCAATGGTTTTCTGCGAAGTTTAATTCAAATCTACTTTTACCGTGAATTGCTGGCCGGTCCGAGCTCGAGCTTTAATAGCTCATGAATTCATCTAATGCATAAGCTAGATTATCTCACTTCCATAAAATTTCCCGATTTTTTTATATGAAATAACGAATCAATTACCCAGGTGTTTCTTGATCCATTTTACTTTTCTTTATTAACCCTTGGTTGATTTCTGTGTTTGTTAACTCTACCGGTCCATTGTCCACCTTTGTATTTGTCATTTTCCCCTCGTGTACATTATTCAGGGGCTACAAATGAAAACATAACACAACAACATTTAAGTAGAAAATAATTAGAATAATAACAATCAACAACAACAACAATACTAACAATAACAATAACCATTATTATTATTATTATTATTATTAGTAGTAGTAGTAGTAGTAGTAGTAGTAGTAGTAGTAGTAGTAGTAGTAGTACAATACACTAGATTAAAAGGAACTGGATGGAAGGCAAATGAAAGGCCAGAAGGTTATCAGCTTGTTCAGGGATACTGGTTTACGAAACTGACAGGAATACAAATAACTGCAAGACTGTGTGTGACAAGAAAATGTGTTGGATTGGATGGTCAGAGTAAAACCAAGGACTCAGTAAAGGGCAACAGAAAATACTGCCCTATTCTCTGCCTACCACTGACGTGGAATCATGGCAGAGAAATTGTACCAACACCTTGAAAGGGTTGGACTGCTGGCAGGTCAAAAGAAGGGCTGTAGGCAAGGATTCCGAGGAACAAAGGAATAATTGCTTGTAAATAAGACAATCCTCAACAATTGCATGAAGACGGTTGACAAACTTGTCGATGGCCTGGATAGACTACAAAAAGGCATATGACATGGAACCACACTAAGGGATCCTGGATTGTCTGGAGATGGCTGGGGCAGCCAAGAATATGATCTCTAATCGGCAACAACATGGAGAAATGGAAGACAGAGTTACACATCAGGAAGAATGGGGCATGGAAGAGTATAGGAAGTTTGCAGGAAACACCTTAGCACCACTTCATCTAGCCGCAACTGACCTTAGTCCAACAAAAGACGAGAGCTGGATACTGACTGGCCAAGGAAATGAAGCCAACAAACAAACGACCTACTATTCATGGATAATCTAAAGTTATAATGTCGAGCTACAACAAGTTGCAAAATTGTTGAGACACTTTCATTAAAAAAAAAACCTTTTCCAGCTTCCAATACCCGCCGTATCTAGAATTTAAACCTTTTCCACTTCCCTTCCTCTCTCCCCCATTCAATGTTGACTGTTTAAGAGAGCAACAACTTTTTTGTCTTGCTAGCAACACTGATAAGGGGGGAGGGGTGCTGCAGTGTGAGAGATGATAGGTAAATTAATAACGCCCCAAGAGGGCGAAATGTCTCCACTATTTTTGTAACTTGTTGTAGCAAAGGCCAAGCTAGTAATACTGCAGCACAAATATTGTGGTTGGGTTAAAGCAAGAGCTGATCAACATGAATGAATTAGTAATATCACGAAAATTAACAATAAATTGTTATATCCGCACAGCAGAAGTAATATCAAGGGACTATCTGCCGGAAAGGAAAGAGAAAATAGAGAAAATAGAGAAAATAGAAAACAGTCAAGAAAGGACACCAACCAGGGACCTTTGGATTATATTGTGATCACGGTATGGAGAACAAACTGCGTTCCTTCCCCATTCAACAACTCACCAGTACTTCACTTTTGGGGTTCAACTCTCCTTCCGTTGTCCCTTCATCAGCCAACCTGCACAAAGTCCAAACAAACGACATTAGTCACCCTATTACTTTACGTCATCTTCCTGACTTTAGGGAGCTTTAGCAACGACGACGGGAACGGCAACGAGAATGCCATCTCAAAAACAAATTTTCCCGTTATTGTAATCACTTCGAGACTGTTCCAAGCTTTTTAACATGACAATGGGATAGCAGTCCCTCAAGAATGAAACCGATATGGGCCACGCCAGAAACCCATAAGGGTTGAAACGTGTAACGCGCGTTCACAGCTTCCGAATATTCAGTGCTAAGTACCATATTTGGAAACCCGTCGCTCCAGTTAATTTCGCGCGAGAACATTGGTGGTATTGCGTCAACACGTCACGTCAACTGATTGGTTGAATGTTTCTCTCTTGTTGTTGCAAATATGGTACTTAGCAAATTGAATATCCAGAAGCTTGCTTCCCAGCACACAAGGGGCTGTTCCACGTTTCATGCTTAATTGACGGCCTCCATAAAACCTCAAATTTGGCCAAATGAAAAACGCACGTGCAGAGCGTGCAAAGCTATTACTAAATATGCAAATTTGTGAAGCTCCCATTTGTTTCCCTCAGAGAGAGAGAGAGAGAGAGAGAGAGAGAGAGAGAGAGAGAGAGAGAGAGAGAGAGAGAGAGAGAGAGAGAGAGAGAGAGAGAGAGAGAGAGAGAGAGAGAGAGAGAGAGAGAGAGAGAGAGAGAGAGAGAGAGCCTGCTCGAAGGCTATCAGGGAAGGTGCTACATATGTGATTTTCACTGGAGGCTCCCTCACCTGGAAAATACCTCTTCACATCTGACTCCGGCGCTTTCCTCGTCTGAGATATCATCATCACTATCATTCGTCGCTAGAGGTGCTGAATTAAAAGCGGACTGACCCTCGCACCTAAATACGAAAACCAAGTGTTAATGAAAATATAATTTCTAACAGTCAAGAAACTGGAGCAGACACCCACACCAGTCAAATAGGCAGGACTATAGCGAGTGACTTGGCTTTGGAAGGACTGCTGTGTCTCCGAGAGACAGAAATTCAAGACTAACCTGTAGAGAGCTGCTCTGTCCACTGCTGGAGAAGATACTGTGGACTCTGCAGGTATATTATCTTGATTTGGCTCCCGCGTAACACCAAGATCCTCTGTGCTCGACACCAGACCTTGTGTTCTGTGAGGACAGTACAATATTTATTCATGTATCTTGACTGCCCCGTTCCTCTAGCAAATGTGGTTATCCTAGATTGCTAGTACTCAACTGTACTTGACTAATTTTCAGTGGTCTCTTTCTTCATTCTTCAGTTTTGGAAAACGACAGCGAATGAAGGATGTAATTGCTGCTATCACCAATAAAGCTGTTTACAAGCCTTCCAATTAATTAATTAACTCCTTCCCCAGTGGCGGATCTAGGGGAGGGACCCGGGCAAAAAAAAACTTAAGTATATGTTCTGGTAAAAATTGAGGCTAAATTTTTTTTTGGGTTCACACACTCAAAAAAAGCAACCCCCCCCCCCCCCCCCCACCCCATCCTTAGCTCAAGGTCTGGATCCGCTACTGTTCCCCTATCATAAACCAGGCCCAGGGCCAATTTAAGTTCTCGCTGCTGTGTTGTTTCATGCTACCATTTCAAACGTATTCATTGATTGCAATCACGTGATAAGACGGCCACGTTGGTGCCAAAACAATAGAAAAATGTATCTTAAGTTTTGCATAATAATAGAGTCAAATTCCCAAAAGATTTTTACGCTCGCTATTGTTCTTTCCATTACCATGGCCGCCGTAAAGTGAGGTGCAATCAAAGAATACTAATGTACCAGCTAGCTTTCACTAGTTGTACACGTGTGTGGACAAGTAGCCTGTGTTTAAGTTATCGCTTTGTTCTTGTATCAGTTCTTTCACCATCACCAAACAACACTGAAGGTGGAATGTAGGGGTGGAATTTAGAACACCCTCATTTGTGTGTATTGCTCACGAAAAGGAAAGGGTGGAAATTGAGATTAAAACGTAGAGTGTACCTTATTTCACCTTGGTTGACCGGACTTCCTTCTTGTTGAACAACTACACGGAAATAAGACAGAAATTATTTATTATATGGCAAGCAATTCTCAGGCTAAATGGAGCACTCTGATTGGCTGGCTTTCAGTCGGGATTTTACAGTATGGACCATTACCATGGAAATGGCCCGTTTCCGTTTCCGTTTCCGGGAAACTCAAGTTGGGCGAAACACAAAAGGATTTTTAAAAAGCGGAATTGGATTTTTTTTTTCATCACAACAGTACAATTATAGCAAGCGATATTTAGTTTTACATGTAAAAGGTTACCGTTCGAAGTTGACCGATGGAAGACGACGATTACAAACCTTCACCAAGGGGAGAAGTGTCCGATCGCTCAAACAAACGATGCCATACAGGTGGCGTACAAATGCTGGTGGACGAACAAAAGGAGCTGATGAGAGATCTTTTGTTTTCGTCCACCAACATGGCGGCGATGACGTCACGTGAAAACCTCCTATAACAAACAATTTACTAACCTCACTTGCTCGATCCGCCCTGCCTCGACATCTGGCCAATACTCCCCCAGTATGGCCATCGCGCTCGGTTAGTAAGAGGTTATTATTCGATACAGAAAAAGTGTGTTTTGTAGACATCACATGCTATGTGAGTTGTGATCCTAAACAGGAAGTTCTTTTCCTCAGTGAAAGACACTCCAGAGACACAAATCAGTGTTGGAAAAGCCATTTTAACGCTGACATTCAGCTACGAGTAGGTATACACTTCACTTCGAGACATTCAACCATGGCTAAACAAAATTGTTACATTGCACTTGCTGCCACCGCAACCAAGTTCACAGATCAATAGTGGTCCTATTTTTTTAAAAAAATAGCCGACTATGGGCCATTATTTACTAGAAAGCCCAGAAAGCTTTGCGTGACTTCTATTTTCTTGTCGTTCTTTTCACAAAAACTGAACTCTAAGTTGAAAGCCATTTTTAACCCTTTCAAGTCTTGGTAAAACTATGGCAACATCATGAAACACTCATGTGACCACTTTCTGTCTTGTACACCAGTAAGACATACTCTGCATGAAGTTCAGTTCTGCTCAGCATTTAGAGAAAGTAGAATATTACTCACTATAGGCAGCCCCTGCTTGTGAAGAAGAAGATAAGGGACTCTCTGTCTCCATTGCAACAGGTGAATCTACTACTTCATTGGATTGTTCACTGAAATTCAATGCACAACAATGCTAATGATGAGCTTCACTCCACTTTTAATACGGACACAAATGAAAAACCAGAAGGAGACACTGATGGAGGAAGAAGACTGATACAAACTGATCGGGAGAATACTCAAATACACACAATCATTGTGTTAAACAGATTAGACAAACCTGGTTGGAGCCATTCTAATATCAGTAAAACTGTCAAAAGTTGCCCATCCAGTATCTGCTGTTGCTGATGCTGCGTCTCCCCATCCCACATCTGATGCATCCATAGAGACTGCCTCATCTACAGCCGCCACATCACCAGGTTCAAATGCAATTGACCATGCTACAAAACAATGATTATGTCATGTCACAAGCTCATGACCTTGAAGCGTTTAACTCTGGTTCAGAGCTGGGGTTTTTTGAGTTTGAAAAATCTCCTTATTTGGATGTAATGTAACTCGCGCATTTTCCCGCGCCTGCCGCTTCCGTCTTATCTTTGTCCATATTTGGGCATGAGATTGGTGTCCTAAAATCCCCAGCTTTGTTCCAAGGAAAAGAGTTGCAAGTTACACCCCTCAAGGTCTTCTGGTCATGTATCATCAATGCACTACCAAAGGTCGAATTCACAACGTGACAGTAAAGTTTGAAAAAAAATTCCAAAATTGACTTCCAAGATTAATAAAATGTTTTGTTGAAACAGTAATGCAATAGACCAATTTCGATATATTAAAATTCAGTCCAAAACAAAAGATATGATCTCGAGGCTATGGGGAATAAACTCATACAAATCGTTATGTTTATTCCCAAGAGCCTCGAGATGATGTCTTTTGCTTAGGACTGAATTTTAATATATCAAAATATTCTGATGAGACAATTAAAACACTTTTTTGGGGGAGTAGGGAGGGGGCAGTGGGGAGGGGGGGCTGGGGAGGAAAATCAGTTCCTAGATGACTCTACTTTTACAACAATGATGGTTAATTCCCAATCCCTATGGGATGTATCCAAGTTATTTAAATATACTGTAGATGTCTCAATTCAAAAGGTGGGTACAAATGGAAAGAAAAAGGGCACTGTTCTAATGGTCGAGCACAGAGCCATCAGGAAGGAAATCCCATGAACTGAAATGCATTCACTTTACTGGATGACAGCAGATCCATTGGACATTTCTACATTTATACATCCTTTGAACAAATGACACAAGGTGCTACCGGTAACACTGCACATACCATCAGCTGGATCTACGTCCATTTTACTGTCTGCAGCCACGGCAGGAGCAGCAGGACGAGCGGCCTGTTTTGCAGGTGATCCCTGGGGACTGCTGGCGCTTTGAAACTGGATATCAGATGTCTCGGGACCAGGTGGTTCTAAATCATCTTCGCTATCGCTACTTTCACTGTCACTTCCTCCCTGAGGGGACAAGGCACTGCCATAGAGGAAAAGATGGGAATCAAGCATTATCATTGCCATGGTATGACATAGAACCTTCAATGGAGGTTTAATGGAGGGGACAAGAGCATGTAAAATCATCTGGTGTTCGCCAAAGTAAAATCTACAATTCTCATAATCAGGTGGGAAGGGTGAAAGGTGGAACATTTTGCACAATAAAGATAAATCGATATCAGTCCCCCCTCCTCCCTGTTTCTGTCAACTGTTCAATGGAATTTCGTATGGCATTGCTGATCTTTCGCTTTCCTTTTTCAGAACTGGCCAGCCAGACCAGTCAGTTTTGGAAAGAAAATGCAACAATTTGAAGGGAACCTTGCATGATAATGCCATGCATTCTTCTGGAGGAGTATATATTATCTTTAAAGTGTGTTAATTTGAAGGTGTTGTAAAGTTAGTCCTTCCATATGCCCGCTCTGGCCAGTCAGTTCTGTCAAATGGAAAGCAGCCTTAGATAGCATCATTTAATCCATTAATATGGTTTCAATCAATTGTCCTAAAACCACAACCAACATTTCAAAGACCAATATTATTGTGCCATGCTCTAAGTAACAGAAAATAAACAAGGGGAAATCTCAATTGCAGTTGGTTTTGCTTTTCTTTGGTGGAAAAAATGCCACAAGATTTTAAGCTAGCCTGTAAGGGTCGAAAATTAGCCAATCAGGTCAATCTAAGTAATTGTGACGAAACTGCACATGTAAGATGACTTGCTCCTCTGCTGTAATTGGCCAATTTTTTTTAAGTTTGGCTTTCGCTTGACAGCACTCAATTTATAACAGCACTACGGTAAGTTTTCACAAGTGTCACAAACCTCTGTCTTGCTTCTACTATGGATGAGAATGTAAGTTCCTTTTCTTCCCAAATATCCTAAAGAGGACAATACAGGAGAAAGATAATCAATACTCTACCAGAAGAACATTGCAGATACCGTAAACACCCGCAGATGAATTTGGCGAAAAAAGGTTTTCGAAAGAAATCCAAAGAAACCCAAAGTCGAGTCTTTAGAAGTCTTCTTCATCCACTGTTCATTGAATGTAAACTCACTATTAACATTGCAACAGAAAATACTTCAAAGTCTTACCCAAACTTTTACCACTTTAATATACCAGTAATGAAGATTGTTTCTACCAACTTTGACATATGATTAATCTTTTTCTGGTATTTGTTGACAGGAATTTCTTCATTCAACACAGTGTTTTCTTAAATTTTTGCATTACAACAAGAACGTGACCGGAACATTGGTAGCTTAGTAACCAGGCATTAGATGGATGCAAAGTTGGAAAACTGAACACCGGAAGCAGCCTTTTTCAAATGTTTCTGCCGATAAGCTGCACTCCTGATTTCTTGCCATGATTTTTGGAGAAAAGGCGTGGCTTATCTGTAGGCATTTATGGTAATTTGATGTTTGCTTTCAAACATGTCATTCATTCATCAGGCAAGACTTTCTTAAAGCAGCACAACAAGTTACAACTGGAGCCTTGATGCTGATGATGCTTAAAAAATGGCTTCTTCCCAAGCTCAGCGACCACTGCATAATCACATAAAGACATGCTTGCTTTGATCAATGTTACAAACAAGTTTCCTGCAGAAAGGTATTTAGAAAAAAACATTATGACCCATATAAATGCAAAAAGAAAACAATCTTACCTCCTCATCACTCCCACTGTCATCAAACTGTTGAATTTTTTCATTACAACAAGCTTCAAACAATGCAGTACTTGGCTACAAAAGAAAACAGACATCTCAGCACCAACCTGGTATCATTTCTTTCTTCAAGTGAATACAGAACGCAAGTAATAATCCATGTTGCAGTAAGTAGAGTTAAATCCATCGCCAGCGTCTCTAACAGTACAAATTTGAGTTTTCACAAGTCGGGAATGATCCCCGACAATCACAAAAATCTGGGACACATTTGGAAAATAGAAATGGTTCCTATTTTCCCAATTTGTCCCGGCCATCCCAGATTATCAGGGAGGTTTACGATTTATGGTTTCTATTAGTTGGCACAATCTGGGATGGTCGGGAACTGCGAAGATCGTCTGGGATTTTCGTGACATATGAACACTACCAGTAGGCTTTAATAAGGAAAGGACTTTAAGAGAACATACATTATCTTCGTGAGCATCTATTGAAAAGCTGACATCACCAATTCTGTCAAAGGGTCCCCTGCCAGGAAAAAAGCAAAACCAGCATTCCATACAAATGTCAACTAACTCTAAAATAACAGAACATTAAAATAAATGCAATTTGTTTTTCCTTGACCATATATCTGAGCAATGGTTTTACATAAGGTACTGCTAAGAAATTTTTAATCTTACGTTATTGATTCATCACGATCTTGGAATTCCTCTTCATCAAGGCCAAATGTGTCCATAAATTCTGTTGTTATCTGTTGCATTTGGTAGCGTGAAAATGCCTTTCAAATCAATAAAAATAAATGATATAAATTTTGTGAGAATGGCCCAAGCTCAGTTGTCCATCTTCTCAAACAAACTCGCGCAGTTGTCTGTCTTCTCACTCAAACTTAAGATGTAGTGTTTTTACAACCCTTGCCTCAAATCTAGCATTATGGATTATATTGGGAAGATAATGGAACAAAAAACTCCAGAAAAGGATTTATTAACTTTAAAACCCACTATTTCACACAGGTTTTACATAATTTGATAGTGACTACTGAGGGCCAAGTCTTTTGCAACACCTA
>NC_090885.1:29432119-29452119 GCF_036669925.1 Montipora capricornis
TGTTTTTTCTAAAAGTGGATTGATGTTTCATAAAGATTGTTTTCCAAATCTTGCTTTAAAATGGGTTTTTGTGTAATCTTCATATCAGGAAACTACCATGAATTAAGATAAAGCCAAAACATACTGAGGACCATTCATGGGTTGAAACTTCTATTCTCTAAATGCAATTTAACAGAGTTAACTTTAACACTAAGGAGCAGCCGTTTAATCTTCAATACTCCTCTGTGGTCAGTAACGATATATAACCACATGTTGTATAAGATAAATTTGAAGAAACTGTGCAGTGCAATAATAATATTTGCGGATGAATGGTAAAAAAAAGTTTTCTTCACCAGGGCACACAATTCAAGTTTCAAGGATGATACAGACAGATGCAGTCTTGAGGCCAGGATGATTTCAGACACCACACCCTACACCCTGGCAGACACAATGTGGACTTTGGATTTATATACCGTATTTACCCGTGTATAATGCGCACCCGTAAATAATGCGCACCCCATTTTTCAAGGCCATCTTCAAAAAACAAATAAATCTGGTAAATGCCCACCAAAAAAAAACTCTTTGTGACATAACAAAAATCCCCTTTTTATTCTACTGTAACACTTAAATAATGAAACAAAAAGGCCACTGTAGCCATCCTACAGTAGTAAATTTTGTCTCTAGAATTACGTTGTACATGTCGTGTTTGACTCAATGGTAAACGTTCCAACCGAATACGGTCCAAAAATTCCTCAAAATCCAACTCTATAAAGTTGGAAGCAAAACGGTCTTCCAAAGGAATAACAAACACTACTATTGAGGTAGAACTACCAGTACACTATATAAACAACAGTTCCAAAGCGAATGATTGCGGTACACTAAGCTTACAATCTAAAATGTTTCAGTCCCATACAACGGTACCTTTACGTGTCCTAAAATACTTCAAAGTCTGACTCTGAGTCAGATGCAAAAAGTTCCTCCAAAAAGATTCATCATCTGATGAACAGTCATGCACAAAATCATCCTCAGAACCATCCAAGGAATTGGTGATGCCACACTTTAAGAACGATCTCGCAACAATTTCTCGGGAAATGTCACACCACGCCTCGCTGATGCACTGACACGTAAGTTCTTCAGATGGTTTCTTTTGTCTTCCCGTGGCTGTTAGTTCATGGATGCCTTCAGCCATCCAGCTCATCCACTTTTGCCTGACTCTGTCCTTGAATGGCTTGTTTAAACAGATGCCTAAGGGCTACAGCAGGGAGGTAAGTCTGCCGGGAATAACTGCTAAATCAGTGTTTTCCGTTAAATTCAGTAAATGCTTGATTTCCTCAGTCTTGTGGGCTTCGAAGGAATCGAACACAAGAAGGCTCCTTCGACGCCCAAGACCTCTGATGCAAGAACGCCAAACCTTGTCTATCCAAATTTTCTTTATCTCGCCGTCCATCCAGCCCTTTTCTTGAACGGCCACGACAACTCCATGTTTGTTTGCTTGAAAATGACCAGCGGTTTAAGTTTGGAGCTATCTCCTACGCATGCCAACACAACGGTCAGGCCACTTCTTTCATTTCCGGTAGTACGAATCTTCACAGTTTTGGTTCCTGTTGCTGCAACAGTTTGATTTGGCAGCATGTTGAACTGAATACGACTTTCATCCATGTTCGCAACAAGATGGAGGGGATAATATTTGGACTCGTCGTTGCCTGATAACAAATTGGTGGAACTGCATGATTTTCTCCTCATAGTCGGGTGGAAGACGTTGAGCTAGCGTTGTTTTCTGGCACAGCGACAAGTCGTTCCTCTTCATGAATCTTTGACACCAATGGTTTTTAAACTGACCGGCGGGGATGTCATACTGAGGATCTTTAGAAAGTTCCAATGCTTTTGGCCTGACCATGTTTTGTTAAATTGCTAAACCATCGTTACGCTTCTCTGTGATCCAGGCCATTAAATCTTGCTCAGGACGAGGCCACGTGGCTTCCCTTTCACAATCTGCACATTTCAGAGGCATTTGCTGAAGGTTTTCCTTGCTTTTTCGCCAAAGATGGATATTGTTTTCCGCAATAGCAAACTCTCGCTGGGATGCTCGATTTCCATGTTGTTCTGAAAATTGTATAATCCTTAACTTCTCTGCTGTGGTGTAACTTTGTTGTTTCATGCCTACTGCTCCCAATGCTCATAAGTTACATTGATCAGAATAAAGACACTTTGGACAATTTTCTTTTCATAGTGGTAGTGATATTCTGTTAAATCGATTTTGACTAACTATTATAGGTTATTTGTATCGACAATGGCCTATTAAAGTCTAGTTTATTGTCTTTTCTATCCTTTGTTAACCACACACGTATGCAAATAAGGGTAAAGATTACAAACAAATGGTTCCGTGTATAATGTGCAGTGCAATTTTTGAACAATAAATCTTGGAAAATAAGTGTGCTTTATACACAGGTAAATACGGTAAAGTCAGCACGCACTGTGAACATTGCAATTTTTGTCATTTTTATTTTTGTTTTTATTTGAGCATTACGTTGCACATGAATTTTTCAGTTTCTTTCAAACCACTTATGAAGAGGGAGTACCCGCAAAACATCTGGTTCACACTTTAAATTCTCCGGTACAAATCTAACCTATTTCCTTTACCAATCATTTGCAAATACGGTATAACCACATGTTCCTGGTTTATTCTTCAAAAAGGTTTTCTTTCGTAAACAGGCCTGTGCATGCAAGATGATCACAGACATTTGTCTGATATAAAGACAAACTCTTTCACTCAAAAAGTAAAAAGTAAATAATTAATTCACCTTCTTTTACATGTAAAAACTACGTAAAAAAGCAAAAAGGTTATAACTATGCTTTGCAAAAGTGTCAAGTATTTTGCTTCTCAAGTTAATTTCATAGTGCATGTCTTTCTGTCTCCACCTGCATGGTCGAAATTTAAAAAAAAAAAAACAGTCACGATTTTGTGACAAGATACAGAACGTCACAAGTTAGCAAATTTTAGTCGCAAAGTACACATATACTCTGTAGCGCAAGCTCCTCTATATTTCTAACCTGCGATCAGGCCCATTTTTAGCTTCGCCCATATGTTCTCTTATGTCATCACTCGCTAAAATTGGGCCTGACCAAAAGTCTCTCAAGAATTCCGGACGGTCTGCCAAATTTTGGCCAACCAAACTCGTGATCTAATTGGCTGTTGAAACGCCGGAAGTGAAAATGCCATCGTGATTGCGCGGAGCTCACGCAAAGTCCTCAAGACTAATCCTCCACAAATGTACGAAAAACTTAGCTCCCTTCTGTTCTTACAATGCCGTGGACGGTGCCACTTGATTTTATTTGTTTAAATGGAGATATGCCATCTGAAACATCTCATAACTTGTCCAGAATCGGGTTTGAATCTCTGGAATGAGTGAAATTAACGATTCCGTTGTCGAGCTCTGTGGCCATCGGGTTGAAAGTACTTTGGCACAAACTTCCTGATGTTTTGAAAGCTAAATAGCTGGTTCTTCCAAATGGTAATGAAAGCCGATGCATATTGGTTTCCTGGATGAGACAGGGGACATATATATCAACAGGAGGAGATGCTGATAAAATCGCAAGTTACACGAATGCATGTTTTGAATATCTGTGTATCAAATGGCTTTATTTATTTACTGTACATGACACGGTTTGTTTGCACACTTCATAATATTTCCAGTTGATTTAACTTAAAACTTGCACTCCAGAAATTAAAATGGCAAGTTTCCAGAGAGATCAATTGTACAACAATAAAAGAAACTTTGCGAGTCCATCTTACTGTTCGTACTCCATCAAAAAATTAACAGCCAAACTTATCATGATATTACTGCGCGCAATTCTAGAAATACACTGCAACTGAAGATATTACCCGAAAAAATCACCAAAGAAATCTTCATGGGCAAACACGTTAAAGGAATAATGTATTTCCAAATCATCCAACGACAAAATGCTAGGTTATCTCAATTACAAATTAAGATGTCAAGCTTAAAAGATTGCATATTCACCGGCCTTTGCCGCAATATAGTCGTCGAAAACATTTCCCATGCTTTAAATGTGTTTTTCTCAAATTAAAGCCAACGGTAACTTTTGAATTCGTTTATAATATTCCTCCCACGGTAATTAACTCTGGTCAAAACAAAATAGCATGAATCTGCCGTCCACGCGTGTATTGGTGTAATGGAAGTAAATTTGATTGGCCGGAAGGAATTTCGAAGAGGAATTTGGTCAGGCTCTATTTTTCGTTTCACCAACTCGACGTACCACGCGAAACTAAAATAGAGCCTGATCGCAGGTTACTATATTTCAGTCTAACTAACTTCTTACTAATACTAGAGTTTAGAAAAACACCACCTTCAGGCAGCCCTAAGGCCAACAGTTTGCAAAAATATACAGTTAAGTAATAAAGGTTATTCCACGAAAGGACTGAGAGTTTCCAATAAATGGATAAAATATTCCTTGTCAACCAAGTGAGAGCAAACAAGCTAACAAAGCCATTTGAATAATTTAAATAATTAAACAATTTCATAAATTAGAACGTTTTGACCTCACCTTGCTAGTAGGGGATTAAGTGGAGGCTCAGCCTCCATAAATGACCAGATTTTATTCAGTAAATCCTAACAAGGAAAGAGTAAATTGCATGAGAGTTCAGAACATTATATACACATAGAATACCCCTGTTGCTTTGATTTTACTTAGCAATGACATACTGAATTTCAAACTGTCAGTATGAAAGAGTGAAAGTCCATGCTAACCCTGCCTATCATCTAATTAAGTAGGCACATACAGGAGAATAGGGGTCAATGGTTTGGAAGAACACTTGTGATTTTATGATATACCCACATTGTAATCAAAATTAAAGTGCAAACGTTTTTTCATACCTCATTGTTTGTTAATTTGTCAATGATGGCATAAACATCAGCAGTTAACACTTCACAAGCAGTATTGGGGTGTCTGGAACAAGAACCAATATTATTAATTAAACACCTGTATACGACAAAGGTGATATGTAAATTAAACGATATTTCACTGCTCCATTTACCGTAATTCTATCTACCGGTAACACTGGCCAAGCTTTGTGTAACAAAGCTGACATTTGTTCAAATGTTAACTGTTGTTATTCCAAAGAGCCTGCTGAAGCAAAAGAAAGTTTAGGGAAGCAGCAGAGTGCTGCCACTATCTTCTTTAGGATCCAGGATAGTACAAATAATACCATATTGTTAATTTCATTGTTGTCTTCAGCAAATCCACATCAAATTTATATGGTGCCAAATTAGAGAACGCTCTTTCAAAAAGTCTTTGTCAATTGGCATAGAAAATTCTTCATTAAGTTAAAGTGGCCTTACTTCAAGAGGTTTTCACTGCCAGGATAAATGATAAAATCTATTCACCTCGAGAAACAAATTTTCCCTTTTCTCACACGTCACAGAAAAGAGAGAAAAACATTTTATGGTGCTAACATTTTACAAAAGAAAACGGTTTGAGGCTAGTTTCAATTCTTAAAAAGGAGAAGTGATCCTAACCACATATCTGAACAATTTAAACAATAATTGTCTCTTATAGACATCTGAAAAATTCAGGTGGCTTCAGCCACTGAGGTAAGTGCAGGAATCAGTTCTCCCTTTCATGTATAACCCACACTTGAAATACCTGTAGACAAATTTATTTATATTTATTTCTTCCTTACAGAAATAGTCACTGTTTATTGACAAATTTTCCAACTACTGAACAAAAATAAGCCATTGCCTAAACAGCTAATGCACCTTTGAACCAGGTCGCTCAAAGTTAAGCTTGGTTAATTACGGTAAACCAACCAGCACCAAATACCGTGAAAACCAAGAGATGTAGTTAAATACAATTTAACCTAGTTAACAACGAGGAGCAAGCGTTATAGCTGTGGGCATTGTTATTTAGCATTGCGTTGCATCTAAGCGTTGTTTTCCAGCCAATGGACTTTGTTGTCTAGCATTGCGTTGCATCTTAGAGTCGTGTAGTGTCTTAGCATTACATTATATTCTTACCATTGTTTTTTAGCGTTGTATTGATTGTCAAGACTTTTCAACCATTACACCCCTATTTGCAGTGCGTGCAGTCAGCAGCCCCAGTTTCTAAGGTCAGTCCTTTAGCAACGGTCAGCGGTCTACTCATCATGCGTGCAGCTCGGCGGTATGTTACTATGTGGTTAGTCGAGCATTCAGTTTTGCGGTTCGTTTGGAATTGCGTTCCCCCTCCCTACCCTTCCCATTCTATATCTTGGTAGCTGGGGTTGTTTTAGTCTGGCATGTTTGCAGTCATCTCGGCTCCTTTTATTTGCCAGTTATTTTTTCATTCCTTTATTTCAATGGTTTTCATTATTATTATTATTATTATTATTATTATATATTAATTAATTATTGTTATTATTATTATTAATTATTGTTATTGTTATTGTTATTATTATTATTATTGTTACTATTATTGCTATTATTTTACTTTAGTCTATTTTGATAGGATTCCACTGAATGTTTTTCAGTGTGACTGGTGCCCATGTTGGTGTTGTCTTATTGTAATTTGTTTATCCCTTTGAAGGAGTGGGAGGGGGGTTGTAGCTGGGTTGTGGATACTTCTGGCCATGGGGGTGGTTCCATCCCACAGGGGTTGGGTTCCTGGCCAACTGACCGTAGGGTTGTTTTGGGCACCAGACCTCCACTTGCAACGAATGCTGTTAAACACTGGCTAGCTTCGACCTTAATTTGAGCCACCTGCCCCTTTTTGGCAAATCAGTAACAAGGTGTGACAGACCACGAATTTTCAAAATAATAATAATAATAATAATAACAACAACAACAACAATAATAATAATAACAACAACAACAACAACAATAAAAGATTCATATAGTGCCAAGATCCTAATGTTCAAAGGCACTTAGAAAACATCTACAACAAATTATAAAAAAAAAATTTAAAGAAACTGACGAAGTGTTTCTGATATCATAAGGAAGAGCACTCCATAATGTCAGTGCTAACATGGAGTAGTATCAAGATTGTGCCATATACTGTAAATTTTAAAATTAAGACGGAGTCACAATAATACTTGTTAAGACCTGCTTTTCCCATCTATTCACAAGCCATGCAAAAATACCTTTCAATTAGTAGACACCATCCTTAATACTTTACCAAAGTGGATAACAAAATATAACATAAAAACACTTTTCCAGGAAGTACTTTAAATTATGCATACGACCACAAAACTAATTCCCAAAAGTACATGTATATGGCCCTTATCACTTCTTTCGTGAAGTGCATTTAGTGTATTTTTGTTCGCACAAGCACTGGAGTTTATTACTCACTATGTCCCCATTAACCCTTTAATGTCCAAAACGGCCAGACTTAGTATTTTACTCTGTCTAACGCCAGGCAATTTTACTCGTCAATGGGGAACCCCCAGGAGTCAATGAGTTAACCTCAGACGAATTTGTTCCATCAAATTAACATGCAGAATGCACTATCATGAATCAGGAAATTTTCAGTTTTAAAACAGTGAATATTATTTGAACAATGAAAGACCAAGAAGAATTTTCTCTGGTAGACACGATGCCCGATTTATTAATTTAAAGAACATTTGTTTCATTTTTGTTAGCTCTTGAGGAGTAACAGAATAAAAAAATTGTGAGAATTGTTATTTTCTTAAAAGGTTGTGCTATTCTTGCATCCCTAAATTCCTATATATCATACAATTAGATTTACTGTACATTTTGGAAAATACACTAAGACTGCATTTCAGGGTGTATTTTTTTCATGAATTTCTGAAGACGCCCTCCAGAATCCCTCCTTGGTGGTAGAGGAGGCCAATCTCTCCTTCCATATTCTCCCTAAACAATAAGTACATGTAAACCAAGATGTGGATTGCTGGTCAGTAGAAAGCCTAATTTCTCATACAACTCAGAAAACCACTGGCAACCCTGAATGAAGGGACAACGACTTTGATATTATTTGAATCAATATTTTCAGAGACCAAGTTGTTTATAGATGTTTTCCCCCACAAAACTAGATCTTCACAACCAATCATAAGGTTGATAAATAATACTAATTATTATTATTAACTCCATTGACTCCTGGGGGTTTTCCATTGAAGAGTAAAATCATCTGGCGTTAGACAGAGTAAAATACTACATGTAAGTCTAGGCGGTTCAGGTGTCAAAGGGTGAATGGAGACATTCACCCTTTCAGTGAGTGATTAAAGAAAAGCTTGGCCTGTGAAAATCTGGTATGGAAATTGCATAACCCTCTCCTGCCTTAATAACGAACATTGCAATACCAGGCTAACGTTTTCATCACCTCCTGCACCCTCCGAAGGCTTGCCTGTTTTCATAATAAGAGTCTGACAATGACACAAACATTATTTATAATGATAATGCACAGAAGAAATTCCACTATGTCACTATTTATCCCATGCCGATTTCCCATAAAGAAAGCTAGATACTTGGTGGAAGGTAAAGTGTTTGCAAACAAGTTATATCTTGTAACATGTACTGGAATGTGAAACAATAATGTTCTTTTGAAATACTTACTTATATTTCACACAGTCATCTTTGCTTTCATCTGGTGATTGTAAAACTAGGTCCACTAGTTCCTCTAAGATCTCTGGCCTAAGAAAACTGAGTTTAAAAATTAGGAATATAGGTAAGTATAATTTCAATGACAGGAAGCAGTTAATTATCTTAATTTCATTATGTGCAATCTCTTCGTCTACAAACGAGAAACAAATTTAGTTGGTATGGCGAACAGTTATTGCATTGGCATGAGCTTCTGTGTTGGACGATGACCCATATTCTCAAGCTTACAGTATACAAATGTGCCATTTAAATTGAATCTGTAACCTTACCAAAGAAATATGTTCTACCAACATGAAAGTCATTGAAAAATGTGTATTTATCAATAATTGTTGTTACAACTTGGAGTGTTCCAATAACTTCTTTGTGCATTAACCAGGTGTTGCACGAATCAAGTTGCACATGACCTGCTTTGGATGCCCTGCTACTCACATAGAGAAGGCTGGTGAAAGGTCATAGACCATAGGTTTAGGAGATATGAATCTTGCTCACTGACTAGGTGGTGATTGGAAGTTCACAGTTTTCACTCCTCTTAACAGAGGCATTCAGATTTTTCTCTTACTATACTCAGTCACCACAATGAATCCAATTTTTCACAAGTTGGGCAGATTTAAAATTGACCATCATCTCTTTTAAAATAAATATTATTCATTTTCTTGATCACACTGGTACATTGTAGTTTCAAGAAAACCAACTTCAAAGTAATAAGCAATAAAAACTAAATAAAGAAAGAGATGAGATCAAAACTAAATGCAAATGGCAACAGAACATGAAAAATTGACAAAAAAATAAGCATATTCTTTCACATTCCAAAATATAATTATATTTTTTTTACAAATTAGCATGTAAAACAGAGAAAGTTATGACAAGTTGTGGATAAATACGGTAATACAAAGAACCGCATGTCAGACTAAAATGGTTGACAGGCTGTATGTTTAATTTAATACAGCAAAACCATTTCCTGAATCATTAGGTGCTAGGATATTTATTTATAGCACCAGAAACATCTAAATGTCCCCTTAAATTGAGGTCAACTATTCTTCCCTTTCGACTCTGCCAATCTCCTGTACTAACGAGTAAAGGATAATTATGTGGTTTCATAGAGCTAAGGTCCAGTTTCGTATCGTACGATCGTTTGCTAACTGGCCATGAATTGTCCTCCTATGTACGTACGAAGTCAAAACTGCTAAGATTCTTTGATAAAATATATATATACATCTTTGGTCTAGACGTCAAATTCTGACCAAAAACCAACGCAATATCTAAACAGCTCAGGTAAGCAACGCTATTCTAATATCGAACGAGGGAAATTTTTAACTCACAAGTCAATCAGCTTCCTATTTTGTGATTTCGTTTCTTGGAGCACATCATCTTCGTCCAGTATTTCGCCCAAAGTACAGTCCTAGTAAAAGGAACCAAAATTTTCAGGAGAAATTTCTCCGCAAGAAAATATCAACTTGTTTGCTCAAGTGAAATACACCGTAGTCGTTTGTAGGGAGGAATTAAACTCGTCTCAAGCTTACCTCTCTCGTCAACATGGTATCTATAGCAGACGTAGGATGCAAATCGAATTTCCAAAACATTTTTCCTCTCGTTATTAGCACCACTTCTATAAAATCTCTCGAAAAAGCAGGCCTTGCATAGATCTAGCCAGCTGCAAAAAAATGTTTGCATCAAATTCCACAAGAGTTGCAAGGAACGAAATTCGTGATGCAGTCCATCCAAAGTTGTACTTGGTCACAACTCCGTTCGCTTAAAAAGTAAATCAAGATGGCCGCTTCAGCTCTTCAACGCCATTTTTTTTTCAAACCGCTAATGTCTTCCACCTTTTGATAAAAGTTCCACGAAAAGAGACAGAATTATAAATCCAATGCTATTTCCAGGATGGCTGTTTTTGGCTGTCGTGACCACATGCGCTCGAAATACTTCGTTTTACATCACAGAACCGACGTTGTTTTGCCACCATTAATGAGCTGATATGTTAGGCACCTTAACGACCTTGTAAAAAAGATAAATTAATAAGAACGTTCCGTGGGTCTAACGGCGGGAAACGAATCGCTCTGCTATTATGAGGCAAGGATGGAAAAGAAAATGATAATAAGTTTATATGGACCATAATATGTTTTGCTCATTTGGGCACGTGATTTGTGATTCAAGATGGCCGCCAGTGCAGTCAGATTGCCATGTGGGAGGGGAGGGCCCACTTGCCAGCCATCTAACCCAAGTCACTATCTTAACCTGTAGAATATAAAATATGCACCACCAAGTGAAAATGAGGGGACAGAGAAGGAGGCTCCCGGTCCAGCCCTTGGGATATGTCATGTCCACGAAGGTTATTTTTTTTAACGAGCGGAAGTCTTCCGAGACGTCCGCATGCAGGCCAACCTAGCCTCGGTCCGATGTTTGAAAGAAAATATATATTCATCAGCCTTCCACGTGCGTTATCATTTTCTCTTTTCACTCAGAACCTGAGAGCGAGGCAAGACTGCATGCGGACGTCTCAGAAGACAGACTTCCGCTAGAACAAAGACTTCCGCTCGTCTAAAAATAACTTTCGTGGACATATCATATCCCGGCCAACGCCTTGAGCCTCCCTCTCTGTCCCCTCATTTTCTCTTGGAGCCACGCTTACTGCGCCTTTCAATAACATGCGGACTCTTAAATTCAAAGGTCAACCGACAAATGCGTTTTTCGCTACCGTCAATCAAATGTTCTGCCGCTCCTCCCAGCTTCCGACTATGTTGACTGAACTGGACTCAACGATGTGATTTGATTACTACGCACCCCCTGCGCACTCGACTCCAAACTACAATTGTTGGAGTTCCTCTTCTTTAGAGATCTTCGTCTCATTATGTGATACAACTTCTCAAATGATCCTATTTTTTCATAAGTAGACCTCCGCAGTTGCGGCGGAAATCGAGCCTATCTTGTCATTCAAGGTGAAGGTATGTGCATCCAAACGGGATCAGTCGGGGCTGTCAATTAATGAATCGCATCAGTTTGCAAATAATCATTCATAATGGGATTTCATATTTGGTAATTGGGATTTAGGCCAAAATCAGCCTGGGGCTGGGAACTGTGATTTGGTACCCACTTCTTCGACCCTGTATATAGATCCGGTCCGAAGCTTTGGCGAACAAAATACACGTATGAAGTTCTTATATTCGAGACGCAAAAGTACGGAACTTAATACAATGTTAATAGAACTGTGTAAGCAAGGACCAGCCAACTGGACACGATCTTCGTTTTTTTGACGCAACGAATAGATGATAAGAACAGATGTCGTATCCTGGAGAAACCGCGCCGCATCGGACTTGTGGTATCTTCTCCTACAAGACCAACACGGATAACATCAGACGTTTCACTTGCACTCGCAATCATGATATCAGACCCTCGATTGTCTTCCTTGGAAGCATATGACCAGAGTTAATATATGAAAGGCATATACCGGTATTTGACTGCTGAGAAAATCATTGCAAGTTAAGATGTGGATTATCGCAGTTGTAAACGTTACCGCTGAGCAGCGTTCTCAACGAACAAAAGGCATACCATCCCCCACCCCCACCCCCTTATTCCGCTCAAGCCTGGATTTTCAGGCATTCCTTTCGTTACTGCTCAAGAGACACTCTGCATGACCGTGTCACGCGACCTTGTCAGTCATAAAAAGTGGTCGTGGTACAAAATAGACGACAGAAATGGAAATAGGAAGAATGTCAATTTTGAGGCCACTGAGGTTTCAGTGCGTGACTTTAGAGCTCTTTTCAATAAAAATCTCAGTTAATCTTTATAAAGCATTAAAATCATTGTAAAATCTCTCACCAAAGTGTCAGTGGCCTCAAAAATACACCTTATTCCAAAATGGCGGCCATTCTAGTATTCTTTTGTTTCCATGCAAATTGGCCCTTATGGCCTCGCTTTCAAACGTAAATTCAAAAGAATATTTTGAACGATGGGGACAAAAGAATACTAAAATGGCCGCCATTTTGGAATAATTAATATAAGGTGGAACAAAAAGACCTTATTCACGATGGCCGCCATGTTTGATTTGCTATTATCATGCAAATTAGCTACTCACTTCTAAAATGTACTTTTAGCAATGATATTTCAATATTTCGACAAGCCTCGAGTCGAATGTTTTCCTTTAAAAGCCGATTTTCCACAATTTGCCTTTTTTGCAATGTTTGCACCCCAGCATAACACATGGCTAATTTGCATGACAATTTGAAAGCCAACATGGCGGCTATCGTGAATAAGGACTATTTCATCATGCTCTTTCTATTTCTGGCATCCACTTTGTACCAGGACCATTTTTAGTGAGTGACAAGGTCATGTGAAAAGGTGGTGCAAAGGGCCTAGAGCTGGTGACGTTAAAAAACGCGATGATCTGCACACGTCCTTAGCCTTGTTACACTATACGATTGTTCCTCTACCACAAAATGCCATCAGCTCCCGCCACTCCAGCCCAGACAGTGTTCCGGGACCCTTCAAAAACTCATAAAGTAATTTATGGCGTAGCTAACATACCAGGGAAGCGTTTTAGGAATGGGGAGAGGAGAAAACCGGATAACCCGAGAAAAACCTCTCGAAGAAAAGTCTGGGAAGTGAACTCGGCCGGCCACATTGATGTGAGGCAAGTGCTCTAACTGCTGCCCTATCCCTGCTCTTCCGTGTTGATCCCTGCAAAAAAACTCTAAAATGGAAAGTCCTCTCAGTTATCTTGTTTGTGCCTCTACAAGACGTCAACATATTTTTTTCTCTTGTCCACGCACCTTACCAAAGGTCAACAATCATCTGTCGAGGGATCCAAAAACCGCCATGAGAAAACTCAAGATATTATTATTTAACAATTATTCCATTGGCGCTTGTTGGATATGAGATGGTAAATAGCCAACGAGGCGAGTAGCGCCGAGTTGGCTATAACCAGTCTCATGTCCAACAAGCGCGAATGGAATAATTGTTTTATTAAATTCCTTAAACTCCAAAAAATTGGAAGTACGAAATTCGAGCGAAAAAAGAGGGAAAATCTAGGCGAAATCGAAAAAACGTGATGAAGATGCGATGTTGTGTAATGGATTGTGGTCAGACAGACGTAGGCTCATCACAAAAACACTTCTTGCCATTTCGCGTACTTCTAAACGTCGGAATTGATCCAAACTTTCCCTAAAAAAATTTTTTTTTCTTTTTCGGGTTTATTCAAAGAGAAATTTCGCTTTCCGGCGAAAAAAAAACTGAGTTTAGCAACGCTTAGCGCAATCATTTACCACATAAGGTCAAACTAAGGTATATACAGAATACAGAATACAGAACTTTATTTTACGTGGCACTCCACTTAGCTAAAAGCTACTTTACAGGAAGCTGAGCTGATAAGCGAGATTGAGTGAACCAATCAGAGCACGCAGAATGCATTATCCGAGGTTGAGAATTTAATAACAATTATTAGTATCACCCAACTAGTGGACTAATGCAAATACTGCATCATGATTGGCTACGCTACTAGAGGACTATTAGTAATATTCCTCGAGTAGCGAAAAGCGTGAGACTTTCTTTAGTTTAATTCCCAAATAAATATTTCTTTAACATGCATTTGCTAACTTTATTATTGCCTTTTCTGTCCGACTAGTTGGGTGATACTAAAACAATTAGACTCTTCGCCCTTAAGGGCCACGGGTCTAATTGTTAATTAGCGACAGTTTAAGAGTCAATAGGCCACTTCCATAAATGGCGACCACATTTACATTCTTTTGTATTTATGTTAATTAGACCTACAGCCCTCACTTTGAAACAAAAATTCTTTTGAAATTTGCTCGTCCTAGCGAGGCTAGAAAGGCTTATTAGCATTAAAACAAAAGGATATATTATTTGGCCGCCATTAGGATACCCTGCGAGCAGAGTCTCTTTCGATCTTCCTAGATAATTCGGGAAGAGGAAAGTAGACTCTGCTCGCCGCCTCCACATTCTCTGATTTGCCGCTCATCCAAATAATTGGATGAGTCAGTCCAGTTTCGACTTGTCAAACCTGTTTTTTAATTTTCGCACATGATCAATCGCCACGCGTCATCAATATTTGAAATTTACAACAGCGTGGCAATTTTAACTGTTAGAATTCCCATGAGTTTTTCCTGTGTGTTTCGGTTTAATACAGAAACTAGTCTGACCGAAACCTATAAATTTTTCAGTAAAAAAAGGAAATGGAATTTTAAGAGTATGGACTATCTTGAGTTTCCGATGAAATCATTACTTGATTGTCGTGTGTTTGCCAGAGTTGTTGGAAAATATGCCGACTGTTTGTTTTCGTTTGGTGCTTTTGTGGATACTGGTCACGCGTGACTGACACCGAATACATCAATCTCGTTCCCAGAGTCTTCGTTCCCCTTGAGCAACCCGACCCGCTGGTCAAAGGGAACGAAGACTCTGGGAACGAGATTGCGAATACAATTAAATTTTTAACGCACGCTCAATACGAAATGTGGAGGCTGTTTCCTCTTCCCGACTTATCTAGGAAGATCGAAAGAGACTCTGCTCGCAGGGTACCATTATGAAAGAGGTCGATGGGTAGACTCTAACCAGTTCCAACAGAGGTCATGGGTTCCGATCCCGTTGAAGCCGCCTGAATTTTCCAGGTGTCTGTAAAGTGACAATTCCTTAAATTGTCCAGTTAAGCGCAAGGATCACTTCTTTCTTCCGCCTATAGCCCGCACAACTGACACACATTTCTTTCATGGGTAAAATGGCTAACTTCCATCCACTTCATTTCCATCTGCCAACTGTTATGGTAAATGTGACTGACGGCGAGGAAAACCCACACCAGACATGGTTTGAGGTTTCTTTGGTTTGAAGATGAATGAATACAACTTTCAAAAGTTAGAATTCAATACGCAACGGTTGTACAATCCAGGTGGGTGAGGCGATGTAAAGGCTTCCATATGCACGCCCACTGGGGCCTTTTTCGTACGGAAGCACGTATTAAACATAGAGTTGTCAGATCGAGTGTTAATAAAAGACAATATGACTTGCCAACTCTACAGCATGCGTTACCAAGTAAAGTATGGTATGACGATGACGCGTTTTCGAATATTGTCCGAGATACAGTGGTGCAAAACTGCATTTATGGGGAAAAACCTCGGCGTTTAGCTGCTTTTCACAGAACAGTGAACAATATAAAGTAAATTCCTTGTAAATGCAAACCCTTTCTTCTTACATGAATCAGAATTGGTCGACTACAGTCTTCAGTTTTTTTTTTTTAAGAACCTTTTTAAGTAATGATCCGTGTAAGGTGGATAGCAATTTCCTTTGTTATGCGGCAACGGGGCTTTCCCCACATAGGAATGTTATCATTTTTACACCGAGAATGCATAAACCTACAGGAGAGCCGTTAACGCAATAAAATTCATTTACAGCCCACTTTGAAAGGGTGTTTTTTCGTGTTAAAAGATTTTGACCAAAAACAAGAGTAGAAAACAAAAGCCAAGAAAAGATTACAATTTTACAAGTTACCCCCATACGAATTCTGTGGGATTCATTTCAACTGAGACCAGATGAGAAGATGGAAGATGGTTGGACAATAGGGATGAATAAAATACTGCTTTTATAAAGTTTTGTTAACTTTTGCTGTTTAAGCCAATCAGAAGTAAGTACAGACAATAGAAAAGTTATCACCTTTTTGCATACCAATTGAATTCCAACATGTTCGTTGCCGTTGTTGCTATCGTTCTTATCTGGACCGTTTCTTAATAAGAACGTTAAGGCGGAGATTAACAAAAATTTTAAGAACGTATTCTTTGATTGCAGTCACGTGATAAACACGACCATGGTGGTGCCAAAACAACAGAAAAAATTGGCCCAAGTTTTGCATAATAATGAGGTCAAATTCCCAAAGGACTTTTTCGCTATTGTTCTTTCCATCAACATGGCTGCCGTGACGTCAAATGCAATCAAAGAATTCAAAACATTACTCAGGTTGAGAGTCGATTTACAAATTTTGCTCATTTGTATTTGTAATGGTAACAGAACTGATTGGAGTCTAATTCGGTCTGTAATCATACTTGTGATAACAAAATCGGACGACCGCTCAACGAGAGTCCGATTTGATTACAGACCGAATTGAACATGACTTGAACATTTTGAGTGGTGGGGAGAAAAAAGGAGGAAAACAGAAAATCTATTTTTCTCTCCAGTTTCTTAAAAAGTGAATACAAATCGTAGACTCTTCAGCGTAAAATTTGATGCTCCAAAAATAAGAAATGCTTTAACACATAATAACAAAACACCATCTCTTTTCTGATTCATATCCTCAATCAAATATAATATTGGTACAGAATAAAAACTTCTTTACGTTGTCACTTTCCCTTAAATATATTACCTTATCTGTATCTGAATTACTGATAAACAAATCATGAACCACTCAGCATAAAATTTAAGAAATGTTCAAATATCTAATGATGAAATCCTAATCTCTTTGAAATTCAGAGACACGTGAGATTGTTATTCAAAACTAGAATAAAAAGTTCTTTATGTTCTAACGATTTCCGAAGATAACATTTCCATATCAGTATTAGAATTATTCCATAGACATGTATGCAGGAGTAAATGACTTGTTGCTTATGACAAACATAATTATCTCTCTCTTAAGTTCTTGTTTTCTCTGACTATGCATATTTAGAATGGCTTCTCTCATAATGAATTGTCATTTTTGCCAATCAATATACTCTGTCTCTGATTTTGCCCCAAGTGCATAAATTAACTTTTGAATTGCACAGGAAAAAATGCAGTAAGAAATAACTAGATGAAGAACACTTTCACTCTAACTAAAGGTACAAGTACTAGTCAGAACAAGAAATGCTACCCGCTCTTATCGTTTTAATTTTCACCTTGTAACAGGAAACAAGAAAATTACAGACTATAAAACAAAAGTATAAAGACAGAGCCGCAAGAATCCACTGTAAAAAATTATAAAAATTATACTTTCGGTTTCCTCATTCAACCTTGAGGTCACGTTAATATTTCTTTCTAAATTTGATTTGTATTAGGAAAGACTGATATCAGTGACATTATTACTCCTATTGTTATTACTGAACCAAACCACCCTTGTTCGATGGCTGGCACATTTGAATAACAAAAAGAGTGCTTATACATTCTCATACATTGAAATCTGACTATTCAGTAAAGCATAAAAATTAGATATTATCTTTTGAGCTACTGGTAATGTATACAATAAAATTGTCACAAGTTAGAACACCTTTTATGACAGGTGGTAACCTCTTGGTATTTTATCTTTAACTTATGATATTTGCAATTCCTTTTTTTCAGTCAAGTGTGTATAACTTGAGTTTATCTTTTGTGCAAATTTTACCATGTCTTGCTGGCCAGTAATTCAATCACCTTAAAGAAGCCAATAATCTGACCATCTGGTTTCACTGGCCCATTATGGTTAATCCAGGTGACCAGTAATCTTCGCTATTTGTTTTGTTTTTTATTTTAGAAAATTTTATTTTACTGTAGATAAAGCAAGACAGAATTAAACTTGCTGTTATTTCTTTTCCAGTCAATTCTTCTCAAAATTTCATTAATGATATCCTAATCCATTTTCCACTGTCAGGATCCTCTTGATGACATCATTGTAGACCAGGGAAGCTGCATCCAGTCCCCAAATGAAGTCCAAGTGTTGCCACCCCTCTATATATTTATCATACCACATCTTGGGCAGTACCTGCTTTAACCTTTTCACATCTTTAGGATCTGCAAGCCAATCATTTCCACCCCAGTAAATTGCAACAGGAACATCCACGGCTGAGGCATTGTACTGCGGTGGAGAGTCCTGCCAAAAAGTAACATTTACCTTGAATCCTTTGTCGATGAACAAACTGTCTTTTTTCTTACCATGTGTAAGGGAAATATAAATCAACTCATAACTTTAGTAAATACATTGTGCAGGCTGAGCGTAGCTCTGAGACCAACAATAAATTAAATAAAGTTAGCAGATGTTTTAAATTTTCCATTGCATTAGGAGTTTTCAAAGCTATTTTACAAGCACATACTGCTTTGCATGCAACAAGAGAAGATCCAGTACAGGTGTATGTGTTCCTTAGGCTGGGGTAAGATTGGATTTTGCATCTCTCATATCAAATAAGATTTGTTTGGTTAAGAGTTGCAATTACCAACATTAATTGTTTTAACCATTTTACTTTTATACTGGGTGTTCCAAATTAGCCAACAATTGTTGTAGGCTGCATCATGATAATTTCAACAACTATATACAATACAATACAATACAATACAATACAATAATAATTATTTATTAAACTCTCCCCAAAGGGCCTTTTCAGAGCTTAAGTATCTATCTAAAAAAATAAATAAATAAATAATAATAATAAAAGTAATAATAATAATAATAAATAAAAAATCTACCTTAATTACAATGCAATTTAAAATATAGAATAAAAATTTACAATAAGTTAAGAACATTAATATATCAAAGTTACTGGGCAAAAGTTTACAACTTAAGTTAAAACAACAAGTAATAATTAAAATCGACTCATTAGAACATGATTTTGCAACTTGCGTTTAAACATGTTCATCGAGGGGCTCACTTTTATATCACTGGGCAAGTTGTTCAAAATGGTTACTGCGCGGTATAAAAAGCTTCGCTTAAAAGGAAGGCCTACAGTAAAAGTGGAGCTCCTCTGTTATTATTAATTCTATTTATGTTCTATTTATGCTATTTTCATATACTCATGCTTGCTCTTACTTCCGCTGCTTGTCAATGTAATTTCATCTCTTTATTTGGGCTCTTTCTCGCTCTCTATCATTGTTTGTTACTGATATTTTACCTGCTCTCTCATGCTCTCAGGTGCTCTATTACCTATTGAGCATCGCTTAGTTGTCACCTGTATACTATTTTTTTTCTCACTTTTTTCCTCGTTGTATGAAATTTCAAAAAAATACTTACAGCCCCAGACAAAATTGTTGAAACACTTAGCAATACCTTGCCCTGCCACAATGTTGGCAAATGGGCTCAAAAAAGGGAGAGTGAGCCGCAAAAGCTTCCGATCTGTATAGTCGTGTACTGTTCCACGAAATTTTGTCACAGACTGTAGCTTGCTTTTTGGTTGTCTTTAAAATAATAAAATGCAACTTGTCAAATGCAGTAAGCAGACCATGCAAAAAATGTGGGTTCCAGCCAATGTAACCTCCTGCCAAATAACCTGGGTTACCACAGTTTGACATTTTGTGTATGGGCTTACATGAAAAGTTGAATGTATGAACAGATGGTCAGACGATGACGTTATAACCAAAACCAAAATTTCTCGTATCCACGGGTCAAGAAGCCAACCACCCACTCCTGCTAGGATATCCTCCAAGTCCCAAGAAGCATGATGCACTTTGCCCTTTTAACCCTTGAACACTTAAAGCTGCAGCAAG
>NC_090885.1:29454619-29467119 GCF_036669925.1 Montipora capricornis
TTTTTTACAGATGTCCCTGCAGGAGTATGGGCAATGTAAATGGGTACACGGGTCTAAAAAACAAGAATATTGTGTAAGTATTGATATCAGGGAACCACTAATTCATACCTTTTACTAACCGAGTTCAAGGTCCGTACTGTAAGTTACGGATCAAGTTTTTTCCCGTTGATTTATGGCCCAAGCGCTTCGTGCTTGGGCCATAAATCAACGGGAAAAGACGAGGATCCGTAACTTATAGTACGGAACGAGAAAACGAGGTTAGTAAGATATTTATCATATCTCTGAGGTTAACCGGCGCACGGGCAAGGAAACTAGTCAAAGTGAAGCGGAAGGTTCAACTGCCACAAAGAATGCCGTGCCGTGCCGTGAAATATTAGCTTGCAAGATTCAAACAGTTTTCAGTACAAGTTTATGCAACAGAAATGACATGAAAAACTCGCTAGATGATGTTTTGTCGAAATTTTAAATTTAGCGGGCTGTACAGCGGGCCATACTGTAGAATACAGCCCACTAATTTAGCCAATTACAGCACGCGTACTATCTGAGAGATATAATAATATTCCATAAGCTAACAAAATACATGTATTTTAACTTACACTAAAATGATACATGTATAAAACTTAATCAAGCTAACTTCACAATGACACATACTGGTAAATTATTTTGAGTGTACAGTGACATGGATTGGTCCAGTGAATAAAAGTTACATGTAAGATTTCCAAATAAGTAGGGTAACCTCCTGTTACTACCATCAATTATTTACTACATTAATTTTGGTAATATACATGCAGCTGATGCCATGGTCTCTGGTGTAAAAAAAATTACCAAGTACTCTGATTCAAACTCACCACGTTAAGTTGTGGTATGTCAAATCCACATATGAGGAAGATTATATTTGAGCAAATTTCCTCTAAATCAGTTGGTTTACAGACATAAGTAGCCAGCCAACGAATTATATCGTCTGAAGGAAGGAAATCACGAACTCCAAGTACTGCAAATAAATCCTTGGAACACAAAAAAGAAATTCGAAAAATGTCAGATTACATTTAGGAATCTTTTAATAATTCAAGAGTAAAAGCTATCACTGTGATATTTTGCACTACCTTTAAGTTGTTAGAATCATGATATCAAAAGTTTTGAAAATTTCACTTATTAACAACTGCATTGCTAAATGGAGGTTGGGTGCTTGAGATATGTCCAGGGGCTTTCACTAGAAGCCAGCCAGCCAGCCAGCCAGCTTCTCGACTGAGTAACACTCCCATGGCCAGCAATCCCTGCAACCCAGCCATGAGCCCCCACTCCAGGCACCCAGGCACCCCTCACACTGATAAACAGTGGAAGTAGGGTGGGGAGAGGGGGATGCAAAAGCCCAACTGTACAAGCACGGCACAAAGTGGCTGTCAAAATGTCTGATGAATTGCCATGTAATTAATAAGCAACTGAATGAGCATGCGCCTGTGCCAAATACTGCTGTTCCCTATTTGATTATCAACTGGCCCAGACTATAAAGCGGTTTTTATATAAAAATTAACTTGTCAATTTTCTTCTTTCTTTGTTCAAAACTTTGAACGAGGAACGCCAACTTTGTGCAAGGAACGTCGACCTTTTTGTACAAACAACGTTAACGTTTGTGATAACAACGTTCACACTTTGTACGAACCTCAACTTTTCACGAACAACATCTAGTTTGCACAAACAACGTCCACAATCGGTGCTGTTCGCTCAAGTGTGGACGTTGTTTGCACAGTTGACATTGTTTGTGCAAACTAGATGTTGTTCGTGAAAAGTTGCAGTTCGTACAAAGCGTGAACGTTGTTTTCACAAACGTTAACGTTGTTTGTACAAAAAGGTCGACGTTCCTTGTACAAAGTTGGCGTTCCTCGTTCAAAGTTTTGAACAAAGAAAGAAGAAAATTGACAAGTTAATTTTATATAAAAACCGCTTTATACCAGACCACTACCGCTCTTCGTTGCCGACTTTGTTAAACTTCATTTAACTGAATCAAACAAATTCAATCTTTGTGGCATTTGACAAAGACAGCACAGATTACCTAAAAAATAGAACTAACTGGTACTGTTACAGTAAAATAAGAAAAAAATATTAATAGGAATTTGCAAGCCTTTGATGGACAGCATTTTCGGGGTAGCAATTATATGAATGACATTGCATCATTGAACTAGCGCTTATTCAATATTGGTTGTTTATTGAAAAAAAAAATCAATAACATGAACAGGTACAGTCTATAAGACAGAAAAGCCAGAGTTACAGGCCTCTCGTTTATTATATGTACATGTACACCGTAATTGCATGGCTATATGGCAAATGCACTGAAAAATCGAGGACCTTGAACCACACCTCTTTGAAGTTTTGAGTGAGTCAAAAGGACACTGATAAGAATCATTCATTCAAAGGTCTCAACCTTCACTGATGAAGATTTTCAAGGAGATATGTCAATCCCAAGGGTTTTTTGGAGATACCCACAAACCTTGCTCCAGGATATTTTTTGGATGGGCAGTTTACTGGTATGTTCTGTTTTGTTTAACTGAAAGCTGCCACAAGTTTTGCCAAAAAAAACAACAACAACAACAGAGTGGCAAAATACAGAAGATACAGTTCTAAGAAGAAAATTTGGAAAGGGTATTTTCATTCCTTGCTCTATATATTTTTTGCATTAAGCAGAGGATTGTAGTTTATCATTTCAGTGCTATGATCAATAGACACCATTTACAGCTCTTGAAAACAAAACCACCCCAACAACACAAAAGTCTGCAAAAAAACCTTTGACGTTATGCTTTTAAAGACGTTCTTCACAAATGCTTATTTGCTTTCCTCACCTCAATTTCTGGAAGAAAATAAATCAAATATTTGACAGGACTCTCCATGTTTCCTAAATAAGCAACAGGGGCCAAGGAAAAGACAGCCTTTATTTTCTGAGCCAAATCCTTGTTTCTTGGCAGTTCTGCAAAAGCAATGAGGCAACCTTGCGAGTGTGCAGCATAGTATAATGATGGCTGTGCAGTTTTCTTTAGAATGAAGTTCACTATTGCTGGAAAGTCATACTTTGCCATTTCATCCCAACTACAAAGAAAAAACACTATCAGTGACATAAAAAGAGAGCTTAATAAACTATGCCTACCTTCATCTACACCACTCCTACATATGATGAAGAAATTGACTTTCATAAGAGTAATAGTACAGGAAAAGAAGCAAATCCTTGTGCTACAGCCACCCAGAAATAAAGTACAAGATCAAGTAGTAAAAAGATATAAATCAGCCACTGTTCATGGATTCAGGTTGCCTTTCGCAAGGTCTTGGTTTTTTGAGTAGCATAATTTGTACGTAGCAAAGTGGTAATAATGTTACCCTTTTGGGGCTTAGCACGTTGTTTCTGCTTCTGGCAGTCTCACTGTTATGATGAAGGGTACATGTACAAGCCAATTGGGCATTCTCATGATTGAATCATTCAACAAATTCTCTTTATTTATTAACTTTGCCAGTAATTAGCTGACAAAGCGGCACAACAGCTTGCACCAATTACTGTCACAGGCCCCCTTTTTGCCCTCCTAACAATGATACACAACAGAAGATATCTACCAAAACACCAGGAACTACGTGCCCTACTCTTAGCGACAAGTGTGTGGGTTCTCTTACGTCTCACAGGGTTATGAACATTGAAGGGTTGTGAGATGGGGCCTACGGTTTATCGCCCTTATCCAAAAAGACTAGAGAGTCAAACCATTTGCAGATGTAATTCCAAAGGCAGCACTTTCTCCTCAGTTATTTAAAGACCCTGAGTGTTGATCTGACCAGAGTTGAGCACGCGACCTCCTGCGTGACAGCCCGGTGCTCAACCATGTGAGCCACAGGTGCGCGGTGAGCTTTTCCCAGAATCCTGCAAGCATGTTACATTGGGTGGTGAGAGAGAACTCTGTTTCCACACTTGTGACCCAGGTTTGATTCCCAGACAGATTGTCATGAGTGGGTTGAGTTTGTTGGTTCTCTGCTCTTCTCCTTTTACTCCTTCATATGTACAAAGGTTTTCATCAAAACTCAACATTTGATTGAATTTCCTTTATACTCCATTGCTGATTTACAGTTTCTCCAGTTAACAGAGCACTTGTGCCTAATGTTGATAAGTTTGAGACTTGAGCAAAATGATTGTTGCTTTTCATGTTCCAAGTTTTGACAGCCTTTTTCATTTCTAACCCACTCTCCCCCCCCCCCCCCCCACCCCTCTGAATTACAAAATATACATATACATGCAAGAAACCCTGGAGATCAAGATAAAAAACCTGGAGATTTATTGATGGCGTAAAAAAAAATTAAAGTTTTCCTTTCTGTTTCGAGCTTTGTCTTGTATTTGGTAGCGCCTCTGCTGCTTGTGTTTGTTTTTCCTTCTGTGATTTGACCAGAACAACTCTGATTCTCTTTGTCTGTAGATTCCTCCGATGAATATTCAGTGTTTTCCATGATTTTGACAAAGTGGACGGCAAAATGTATCTAGACGCAACAAACTGGTAACAATAACCTTATTTGACATTAATTTTGTCTTCTAGAATGGTTTTGAGGTCCGTGTCTGGTCAACCAGTTGATCAAATATGCCTTAGAACTGTGGATCTCTACAGGATTGGCGCCAGAAAATCAATTCTACAAGGCAGAATGAAAACATTCAAGGAAACTTGTATTCCATCAACCTGTGAATCTGTTTACCATACCACATTGTGTTATAAGATGCGAGATTGCCCTAAAAACTGTGAGAGGTTTGGAACTCAGTAATTTAGTTGTACCAAATTGACTCTAAAATAAATTATAAACACTGTCCAGGATGATAAACCTTGTAACTGCTGTTAATAATAATTTTTCAGATTACAGTACCAAGGAAAATGTTTGATTTACCTGAAATCCCAGAATGCATCTGTGTCTACTGAGAGATTGACATGATGTCTGCCATATGTATTTCCACGCATGTTACCAAGCCAAACATCAAATCCTTTGTCAGCGAGAAGGAAGCCAAAACTTTCATTTGGCAAATTTGCTACCCAGTTAGACGATGATGCTAGCAATCCATGCTGAACCAAAACAACTGGTCTGGGACCAGATGGAGGAGTTTCGTGCCGACCTCCAGGAATTCTCTGAATGGTTAAGATGTATCCATCATCTGTAACCACATCGTATTCTTCAGCAGGATAACCATTGTAATTGATCATTTGCGTCTAAAATGAAATAACGAAATTTTACCCATTGACCCCTGAGAGTGACACCTAATGGATTTTACTCTTTCTAACGCCAGACGATTTTACTCTTCAATGGGGGGCATCCTAAGGTGTTGGAGGTGTGAATGGGTTAATGTACATGTAATTACACATCAGGAATAACTATTGCTTGTGTTGGAATTTTTACAATTGATTGATTTAACACTTAACATACTGGCCACAGGAATAGCAGCACCTACACACGCGTAAAATGCGTGCAAGACGGCGGCTTTACATGCAAAATACGCGCAAGTTACGCGCGCGTAAAATTTACACGAACTATTACACGCACCTGAAATTACACGCAGGCTGCGTGTAATTTGTCATGAGTAAAATTGTTATGTCCATTACACGCAGATTGCGTGTATTTTCCACTAGCAATGTACATGAATTTGACAATGAAAGTTACAATCACAGAGTCGGTATTTCTCTTTGAGAAATTCAACCTTCGCTTGAGTGTACTTGGAATAAGGTTCTATCTTCAGATTGCTGCCGTAATCCGTCAACAAATCCTTAGCTCTCATTTCAAACCAAGCTAAGTGAAATTTCCTTTATCCGGTTTCCCCCATTTAATCAAGCAAAAATCAAACGTTATAACTGCAACGAGCGAACGATCGATGGAAATGCTTGACATCATGATACATCACCGAAAAACAAGCAAACTCAGAACTTGTGCTGTATTTATTTAGACAGTCAATTTGTTGGCTGTGCGGACCGAGCGATCGCACGGCAAGAAGGCGGAAGTTTGAATTACCAAGGGAAACTTTAAAATGTACTTTGATTTGCGAAGTCAAGCTGTTAAAATCAGCTATGAACGAGAAAACTTGAAGCATACACGCCAATATTCCAGAAACGAAATTTTAATACATTTACATGTCGTATTTTTAATATTTGCTGTGTGTAAATGCATGAATATTCAAATGCATGCTATTTTGAATTCTGGTCCTGCGATTGTTTTTGCGTTTTTACTGGGTTGCCTATGGGCAAACCCAGTCGAGGTCTGCGTTTAGTTTGTTTGTTTTGTTTTTTTTTTTGTTTTTTTTTTTTTTTTCCCGTGTCGGTAAAAGTCTTGCCTGTCACTCCCCTGGTAAGTGGTGTCTTTGTGGATAGAGCCTTCTGCGAGTATTTTCTTAGGATCGAGAGGGTAGTGGAAATGCGTAGATTTCTCTGGTGGACACAGTAGAATCATTAACTTAGCCTGCAATGGCGTCGAAAGTCATGTAACGCGAATGGCGTTTTAGTAGATCCTTAAACAAAATATACCCTTATATATGGAGCTCAATAATAGAAAGTCAGTTGGATAAAATAGGCAGGAATCTTAAAAGCGACGAGCACTGGACTTCGAGAACAATCTATCGCCCGTCGAGACGAAATCAAAGTGAGCAGTATTTACCTGAAGTACATGGTAATTTGACACAATTGAGTTTCTTGTCTTCACGCACGCAATCAAATAGGAAGAGGTTTTCGCCTCTAAGAGCAAATATGTTGTTTGTTTCAATAAAATTTTTGCTGGAAAAGGATTCTGTGGTATTTTCTGCCTTTGTGAATTATAATATCATGTTGTGTATTGAATTTTCGAGCTTAAGGTTCAAATGTGATATGGGAGAGGTTTTTTAGTATTGCTCTGTAAGCAGGAAGGGTTCACAGGCCTGTTGGAAGCGTGCTTGAGTTTCAACAAAATGAGGCCCAAAATCAGTGAAAACTTGTGACGCAGATGAATAATAAAGTAGCTGCTATTTCCAAAATGATGGAATTACCTGGTGATAAATAACGTCGTACGCGTCTTGGAGAGTAAATTTTGACTTTGCATAAACAAGAGTTGGGCGATTGTGATCTTTGTTTTGACTTCGCTCATTTCATTGTCAAACTTTATAACACTTGACAGAAAAAGAAACTTACAAAAACCCGGTATCTTGCCATCATTTGACACAGATGCTTCACTGTTTGGCTAGTAAACATGCCGCGGTAACATAATCACGGCGCCCGCTGAATTCCGGCCATGTCACTTTCGATTTTGCAATTTACTTGAACGTAGCAAAAATCTCCCAAAATGTTTGTCGCTGATCGTAACTTTTTATATTCTATAGATCGTTTTCACGTGACGTCATCACCTTCCAAAATCTAAAACTAAAGATCCACCAAAGTTTTTATCCTCATCAGGCATAGGAGGCGGCATATCTATATCTGTTGACAATTTCACAGCTCAATAGCGTGCTTCGTTTGGAAACCAGGGCATTTTGAATTTCCGGATTATGTAGGTGCGTGACACAAAGCTACGATCAAGTTTGTTGAAAAATATATACTTATCTCATGATTTTGAGCCCTTTTAGAAGTTAGAGCATTAGGAAAAGTGCTTATGTAAATGCTTGTTTTTTTAGTAGTGATAATCAGTCGCCTAGATAGCCAAAGTCAGTTCCAGATGTTTACACTATTTTCCGGCCTGCGAAACATTTCGACGAATATCTGAAGTTTGGGGAAACGCAGAGGCCTAAAACTTGGACAAGTGTCTTATTTCTTTATCTTCTATAAGATAACAATTTCTTAGCGTTTTGCACTGGATAGTTTTTGATTTATTTTTTTATTGCGTGACAGTGAAAACGATCTATATTCAAGGTTCAAAATTAATGTTGTTTTCATGTCGTAAATATTTTATTCTCGATCGACCGTCCGGGAAACTTCCTTCTGCTCTTTCTGAAAACTGTGTATCAATATTTATTTGCTTTTTCATCATCAGCATTTGTTAGCGTTAATAGTATTTTCGGTCAGATGTTTCTGTTTTTTATGAGGGGTTTATTGTTTTGGTCTCCCATCCCAACACTAACCCCGCGAAACAGGGCTTGACTTCAGTGAAGTTTAGTATTACAAAGTTTTCGGATGCTCATAGGGCACACTTGTGGTGAAAAGAAGTTGTGAGGGAACTTGAAAATTATCAACATGTCAGCCCAGAAGCCAATGTTTCTCGCTTCTCTTTTATTTGTTATTCTTCAGAGACTGGAATGCTGTATTTCAATACCACACAATTCAGTGCCTTCTGATTTTCTGTAGCACGTACCACAGGCAAGCCAGTGTATGCTTCACAGAAGCATCTAGTTAATAACGCAATTGGTGAAAAATAATACCCTCCCAGTAATACAGTATAGACTGACCGAATTATATTTTAACAGCAAAGCAAAACTTTTAATAAAGCTGAACTACCGTAAATAAGACGCACATGTACCTGCTCAAGGTGCTAGCTTTGTTTACAATCTTTTATTCGTTTGCACTCTCTTTTATTGTAAGAATGTTGTTTTTCCGGCCCAGGCTGAATATTCTTAAATTTCTACCGATTTTAGGCTGAAAATATTCTTGTATTATTCTTAAATTATAGCTCATGACATTTCCGTTTTAGAATTTATTGGACAGAATTTGGTATCTAGATCTGTCTCGCGTTACGCGTTACACGTGCTCCATCGCATCGCTATAGTTTGTTCGTTTTGTTGGCTAGTTTCGCCGCTCAGAGAAAGGAATAATTTTACACGATTAAGTTAAAAAACATAAAATTGCATTGTATTTACTGATGTTTTAACACACAAAATTATATCTGTCCTTTTCAAAATCTCAGCCTCGGCTTTATTCTTAAAATATTCTTGAAATTCCTGGTTCCTGGGTGTTCTTAAACTTGCGAAAGTAACATGAAAATTTAAAACACGTCTCCCTCTGGTTAAACAGAAAAATCAAGCGTATCGCGGCGTTTTTCGATGGTGAAATTGTATGCTGCGTAGAATTAGGTGTTCAAAATTAATTACAGCTCAGCGAATGTTTCAAACCGCCACTCGGTTCATTTATCGATTCTGGAAGATATTTCCTTTTTGGTCGGCGGACTAACTTTCTTTGAACCAAAACATTAAGTAATCCTTTAAACCGCGTATGTAATAAGCCGTTGGAGCAAAATTATTTCGGTCTTCTTCTCAGATCAGATCAAATGGGCGGTTTAAAAAGGTAAACATTGGTATTCTAAAATGGATCGGCAACGCTCATTCACCAGCGGTGAGCGATGAAAGGAAAATGAAATGGAACATCATCGTGGTGAAAACCGGTCGTTTCGCCAACGTGTCAGTTCGCCAACGACCTGTTCGCCAAGGTATGAAGTCTATTCGCCAACGTCTAATGTCAGTTCGCGAACGCTTTTATGTCAGTTCGCCAACGTCCAAAAACACCTTTTTCGTTGAAAATAATTGTCATTGAGATGTGAGCACGTTTTCAGCAACTGCGCGGCGGTCTTCTCTTTCCTTTTGTACTTCTCCTAGCTGTCGAATAGCCTCGCCTGCAGGTTTCGATACTGCTTCCGCTGGACCCACTTCAGTTTTTGATCGGACACAAGCCTGATGGTGACGGCTGTAAGTCTCGCCTCTCTGTCCAGGAGCTCGATTAGAATAAAGCCGTGGATGGCGTGGAAGAGAGAGAAGGAGAGAGAGATATTGGGGAGAGTGGAACGAACATTTTCAAGTCGAATCAAACAATTCATCTTGGATCAAGGGTCACATTATCTTCTTTTGGTAATTTGTAAATACATTTCAGATCTATTTCACAAAGTATTTTGGAAGTTGGCGAACTGACATTAGACGTTGGCGAATAGACTTCATACGTTGGCGAACAGGTCGTTGGCGAACTGACACGTTGGCGAAACGACCGGTTACCATCTTGGTATATTATTACTTTTACTTGTAATTTATAACATATTCGCCTTAGCAGCTGTGATTTATCACCCGACTCGCAGCCTTTTCATTTTAGGAATGATTTCACCCAGTGACAACGGTCCTCGAAACGAGACAAACGCAAACATGCGGTGAGCATCCAAACACGCGGTGATATTCAGACGATGACCACAGCAAAACAAGTCAAGTCAATTTTTGACTATATTTAAATAAAGTGGACACTTGTTGCGAAAATGTTGAAATGCAAAGCTGAATAAGTTCTTCGGAAACCAGTAGTGCTTTTAGGCATGCAACGTTGTTCTTCGTGAAAAAGCCGCTACAAATTGATGTACAACTTTAAATACTCTGCCCTCTTTTACACGAAACTCTGCGTGTAAAATTTTACACGCACTGTGAAGAATTTGCGTGCAATTTTTTTACTCACAACTTCGTGTATTTTTTACTCGCGCGTAACGCGCGCGTAACTTGCGTGTAAAATGCGCGCAATATGGCGGACTTACACGCATGATACGCGCGTGTAATGCTGCTATTCCTGCGGCCAGTACTGTGAAGCACCAGCAATCAACTTGAGGACTCTACAAATCAACTAAATCAGGGTTTTCAATAAGAGTCGGCAGCTGGCAAAATTCGCCGGCTATTGATCTGGGTTCATCCCTTTAAACGGGGGTGGCCAGATTTACCCCACTTTGTCAGCAACCTTTCTAACTCCCACTCTCCATTTCGCTCGATTCATGGCATCCTTTTTCTCCAAACCAACGCTCTTGCTCTCCTTCTCCACTTGCGTCTTCCACGTCTTCTTCGGTCGTCCTCACTTCCTCTTGCCCTTCACTTCGAACTCCAACGCTTTTCTCAGAAAATGCCCATCATCCCTCCTCAACACATGCCCATACCATCTCACTCCATTTGCCTTTGCCATCTGAACCACCGTTTCCTTCAATCCCAACATCTCCATCAGGTCCTCTGTCCTCTTTTTCTCCACCAGTTTTGCACCACACATTGCTCTCACCATTGCTCTCTCAGTCCTTCTCAAAACTGCTATCTCATTTTCCCTCAGACACCATGTCTCACTCTCATATAACATCGCCTCTCTTACACAACTCCGAAAAACCATTCCTTTCACCTTCAGCGAGAACCTTTTTGAGTTCAGCAACTCTCCACATTCCCTGAACTTCACCCAGCCAATTCTTGCTCTTGCTGTCACAGCTGCCTCGCAGGCACCACTTGCATTCACCTTATCCCCCAAATAACAGAAACCTCTCACCGTTTCCACCTCTTCACACAACTCCTCCACCGGTTCCACTAATCCATCAGCTTTCTTCTTGCATCTTCCACACACAAAATCTCTGTCCAACCAAACAAGTACATGTAGTAGCCACTGCATAGCCACATCTTTCCTTACTTAACATATTCTAGGGGGGAAGGGATGGTAATGACCACTGCGTAGCCATCACTTCTCAAGATTCAGCATTTACTCCACAAGAACACTAGCTTTACACGCTCTGCATGTGCGTTTTTCATTTTTGTCCATTTCTTTGCCGTCATCAGCACGCAAAACAACAACGTGAAATACCCAGATTTGGGGTTTTATGGAGGACGTCTGCACTTGAGGATAAATTTTCATTTTCTCCCCTAAATTAAGCTTGACTCATATCGGCTTCATTCTGGAGGGACTGCCACATCATGGTCATGTTAAAAAGCTTGGAATAGTCTCAAAGTGATTACAATAATGGGAATTTATGTTTTGAGATGACGTTCTCGTTGCCGTTCCCGTCGTCGTTGCTAAAGCTCCCAATTTACCAATGGAATAATTGTTAATGGAGACATAGTTTTTGAGTGAATCTAGCTGTTGTTAACCCTTTCACCCCCGTGGGATTCCCCATTGACGAGTAAAATCGTCTGGCGTTAGACAGAAAGTTAAAGGGTTAAGGGTTAATTAAGTATCCAGTTTTTATAGAGACGATGACGTAACATGAAAAAGCTTTAATTTACCGGGTGTTCGAGTCAAATACCTGGAAAACAAAGCCCCAGTGGTTCGATTGCTACTGAAGGACATTATATCCACCTTAAAATTCCACTCCCTTGCTAATTGATTTTCCAACAAAGCCGTATGCTTAATTAAGTGCGCCATATTGAAAAACGCAAGAATCGAAAAATAGCTTACCACATTCATTTTCTCCTCTGGCAGAGGAGTAACTTGGGCTAGAATACCTCTCCATGAAGATAACGCTAGCAGACAAAGAGCTGATTGCCAGAAAGTTTCCATTGTAACTCGGATGAAACGTGAAACACAAAAAATTATTATATTTCTGCGCTGCTAATCCGCCGAGGAGTGTCGCAATTCCAAATGACGGATGGCTCGACCCAGGGTTTTCGGTAAGATTGTTGGAGTCTCCAATTTCTGTCCGTTCGTGTCCTCTATTGTTTTCCTTTCTCTTTCGGCTAAATTACAGGACTTAGAGGTAGTTAAAAGAGAATCCCCAACTCGGGTTATTAAACAATGGCAGAAGCGTCAGCCAGCACATGGGACGCCCGCTTAACGAGAGAGAATAACTAA
>NC_090885.1:29474619-29489619 GCF_036669925.1 Montipora capricornis
GTTTTGGATGGGTGATGGGCTAGGTCGAAGAGGAAATTGTGGTGGTGAATTTGACGCAAGTAAAGACGTTGGTGGAGGCAGAAGATCCATTAAGCTGGAAATTTTTACTTCAAGGTCTGTTCTCTACATGCAGCACGTTTCTAGATCAAATATTGAATAGATCAATAATATTACTTGCCAACAGTTCCAATCAAAATAAATGGGAGAGAACTAGAAAAATGCATACCAGTAAAACCACAGTGAAGTTCTGTAAAGGTAGATTTGTGGAAAGTGACGAGAGAGACTTAACCATACAAGGTGGAAATCCAGTGGTGAAAAAAGCTGACAAAAATGTACATAATGTGGGAGATGTTGATGTGGAGTTGAGGGTGGATAGTTCTGATCGTAAAAAGAACAGATCTGGTGTAGACACCAACTTGGAGCACTCTCAAAAGGTCTCTTGTACCCTGACATTATTGGTCTACTAGCAAGAAATGGTGTGTGAATTTCAAGGTCTAGAATATTGGCACAGGTGTATGCTAGGCAGAGTCAGTGTTTGTTTATTAGTTGCTGGGATGTAGCTAAGAATAAAATCACCCAGCTGAAGTTTCTATTGAGGCGGTAAGTTCATGCTGAGCATCAAAGTGACCTGGTAACAAGATTGTTCCCAGTGTATCACAACACCCGGCATTCTTAAAGATGGCAAATACAGGGAAAGGGAAGACAGCACAACAGTACTTTAAATAATGCTTTTATTTCTTTACCAGTAACGATAAATTCCAGTAATAATTCCATATACTAACAGATATTAATTTTTTTGTTAACACATCAAAGTAGAGAATAATTTGCGATCTGATCGGGGGCCAAAATTCAGCCGGTAATCACCTTTTTCTCAAGTGGCAATTTTCATCGGCAGCCGGTGCTTAGCGACATCCCTGTAGTTGTTAGACTTTCTTTCTGTTAACACTTCACCTTACACAGGAGTACACCTTAACACCAAGACTTAGCGAGTGACCCTGTCAAGAGATCACACTGACACTTCTCTTGGTGATACTCTAGAGAAAAGTAATTTACACTTTACTTACCATATCCCTTTCCAAATACATCCCTAGACTCTTTGCCAAGGTCATCATATTTTGGGGGAACAAAAGAGGCCATCTTAAAAATGAGATAATGGTTAGTATTAGTACCAAAATTAATTAATTTCAAATGTAGCTTGAATTCTAAGTCACACAAACTGAATCTCCTCATGGATCAAGTTAACATCAGGGGAAAATTTGATGTGTTTTGTTGGAGACCCATTAATTTACCTGATAGCAAGATCACCCAGTGTTGATTAGCCTAAACCTCAAGACAATTTACTTAAGATGTAGAATTACCTGGTTGCCTAAACGTTGCCAGTGTTCTAACACCCTTGTATAATTTGCCAAATCAATTTCAACGACAGACTGTCTTGAATTGTACTTTCAAATTACAAATAAGCTTGGTTTGTGCTTCCTTGTGCAACTAACAAAAACAGGTTGGCAGCGCAAGCCAATGTCAGAGACCACAAGGCAATGTCAGAGTGGGAGAACATATTATAAACATATTATAATACCAGTAATAACGTTGTTTGGCATAAAAGAAGGGACTAATTAAAAATGTGTACATGAATGTATGTTGTAGTACAATTTGTTCCTTTGGTACAATTTGTTCTGAACTGGTACAGAATATATTGAACTAGTACAAAATAGTTTGAACTGGTACAATTTTAATTGCACTGGTTTATTTTTATCAACTGTCTAAAAAAGGGATTTTCCCTTTTTTGGGGTGTAGTTAAAAAACAGGGGCGTGGTTTTTAGGGGGTCTAAAAAAGAACATGTTATTTCTTTCTTTTCTTCTACTTTCCTATCCCTCCCTCATCTTTCCCATCACCTCTATCCAACCCCCCTTTCTTTCACAGTTGGGAGATTGTGATGCCAGATGGTCTTCTTGTTATTTTTCACAGCACGTTGAACTATCTTGAAAGCCAGGAGAAATTCATCAGACCATACAAATATTTGTCTGTATCACAATGGTGAAAAAAAAAAAGGTATGCAGAAAGTAAAAGTATGAGTAGCTGAGCAAAAGGGTGGTGTCTACATTGCCAACAGCTAAAACATGCCTTACAAGGCAGACAAGCTTGCCAGAATTGAGAAGTAATGCGAAACAAACACAGCTAGTCCACTGAGAGGCCTTGAAGAGGTCAGGGGTACATGCCGTCCCTGCCTTGAGGACAAAAAGCATTAGGTACATCACTTTGTTTAGGGGGAGAGATTCACGATCACAATACTCATCACAGGGGTCAAAGTTACTAGCTGCAGACAACAGCAATATCATTTCACAAGACATGAGCCTAAAGTCTTCTCTCATGGCCATGGCATTACTTACATGCACGGCTTTAATGTCCTCAACAGAGTGCAGTTCATCAAGGAGGGTACTATGAGGATGGAAGATCTCTCGCTTGAGCAAGACTAGGGTCTTATAAATTTGTGAAATTCAGAACCAAGCTTTTGCTTTACTAATAATGGTCAGTGTGGGTAAACCAGTTAGCATTTTTACATGTGGGGAAAGATCTTCATTCCCAGTCCCTTGCTTGCCATAGTGGGTAGGGCCACAGTTGAAAGGTAGTAATGGCAGAAGGCCATAAAGCATTGGAATAAATCCACGGGCTGTTTTCAGTTCAAAGGTTAATCTTTCAGGATATGGGCACTGGAGCACTAGAACAAGTAATGCTCACAGATGTTTTTCTATATTCTTTCAGGCACCTAGAGTGCTTCCCACTATGGAGTTTGAAGATGACAAGGCACAAAAATGGGTGATCTGACCACGCACATAGTGGGTATTTGCTTGAGCAGCAGTCACTCACTGTGACTCAGTGCAAGTTTTGATTTCCAACATTTGTAAGCAGTGCTAGCCTCATTTTCAGTATGATTCCACGGCTCAAGAGCCCTTGGAGAAGCAGCCATGGTAGTTCATCTACATGGGAGGTTATTATCTTTGCATGTCATGACAAATTTTACACTTCTCACATTCCAGAAGCTTATAGTTGTGTTAGGGTCCACCATACATGGTTAAAAACCCCTGCCAACATGTCAATAAAGAAACAAATTTGTCTAAGATGTAACTAACAAAGAAAGGTTGTTACAGGTGGGCACCAGAGATAGAGGGTCAGAGACTGGAGTCACATTAAATAAAATTAAAGTATGGTGCCCTGTGCACATGCAATGGAATTGTGCCTGCATTTCACCAACAAATGATTTAAACAGATCACAAGAAAAGTTTAGTCCCTTTGTCAGACTACTCAGGAAATGACAACAATTTTTTACGCTGAAATAAACCGGATAAAAGAAAAGTTTTCCCGAAAAAAAAGCTTAAAATGAAAGTGCTATGATTAAACACATTTCTGGTCAAGATCGCAATATTCTTCACTGTAGTAAATCAAGCACAGCATAAAAAAATTCCCATGAATTGCATTACACAGACATGTACATATGTACATATATTAGTGAAGCACTCCATTATGACGATATAAATTTATATTTCCAAACCTATACAATACACGACTCGACAACGTGGACATGACATGTTCTAAAACACTGTGACGGCGAATGTCACTGAAAAACGAGCTTCAATTCGATACGAACAAAATTGCAGTGATTTAACTTTTTACACACAACCTAGGCTTCCATATAACTACTAAAAATGAGATGATGGCCACTGTGGGCAAGATTTCGTCAACTCCCCTCAACCATCTTATTTAATTTTAAGGACGGATGCAATATTTTCTTGATGAAACAAAGATTGATCCTTAGAACTACCGCACAAAAGAGTTTGAAATCTTACTGGTCATGCATAATTCGATTTCAAGTAATGGCATGATTACTTAAAACTGTTTGCGATGGAATCAGAAAATTCAATTTTTAACTGCACACGCGCAACATGTGCCGGGAGCAATATTCCAAAAGCACGGCAATTCCGCTATAAACAGCCCAGTTGGACGATTTCATCCCCCTGCTCGAAAAATATTACCTTTGGTTGTTCGGTCCTTTAGAATGTTTATAAAACTTGTTAAAATACCTAGATAACCTACCGTATTATTTCTTAATTCCGACTCGAAGTCCTAGGCTGCCTCACAGTCTTCTGCAAAACTCGGTGAAGATTGCGCAGCTCTGGGGGATGACTGTCATTCAGTACAGGGGCTACGTCATGTAGGAATTCTGATATATCCTCCGAAGCAACCTCGTTCCCAGGGCTTTCTCCGCCCCCTTGCTCTCGAGGGAAAGCGAAAAATGATCGATAATCGCAATAAAACCCAAGAAATCTTCCGTTTTCCGTCGGAAAAGTACTACGGAGTCCTGTTAGTGCCACCCGAGTGTGCGTATACTTTTTATTTTTTTCTGTCGAGACTCTTTTACTTTGGGCGTGACTCTTGTCTTTATTTGTGTCAGTGGCGCGACTTTTCTTAATTTGGCGCGACTTTTTTTATTTGGCGCGACTTTTTCTGTTTGGCGCGACTTTTTTTATTTGGCGCGACTTTTTTTGTTTGGCGCGACTTTTTTATCTGGCGTGTCTTTTATTCCGGCACCTGGGTACGGACCTTATGTATCCCTTATTATAGTGTAATAAATATTGTAAGCAATAATCCTATAAACCCTTGTATATCCCTATATACCCTTGTATACCTCTATATACCCTCAAGAGAGGATTAGGTGAGAGAACGGATCCCCCTGCTCCATCATAGTTTTTTAAAAATCTATTTTTAGTTTAAGTTCTCGTTCCAAGTGCCGCGCTTAACTAAAGTTTCTTTCCGTTATTACAACTGGCAAATCAGGGGCCTGTGTATGGGGGGGGGGGGGTGGGGGGATCTGCTCGCTTACCTCATCCTCTTCATACCCTTGACTACCCTTGTAAACCCCTATATACCCTTGTAAACACTTGTATACCCTTTTATACTCCTATGCTGCCCATATACCTTTGTATACTCTATATACCCTTGCATTCTATACCCTTGTATACCTGTGTGTACTCTTGTATACCTCAGTATACCCCGAAAAAGCGTGATTTATGCAGTTGGCAACTGCCATTCCACTTAAGATCTCGTTCTCCTCTACAATATAATTGGCAGCTTGACCTCGTTACGCCACAGGAAGTAGTTTCACTACTTTCCATCACCTAGTTTCGTCCTGTAGTACAGAAATGGGTTTGTCAAGTGGGTTGATATCTCATATTGACCACCATAGAGAAATTTGAAAGCCAACGTTTCGAGCGTTATTGATAAAAAACTACGAAAGCATCCAAAAGCTTGTGTATCTTACTAATTGTCCGAAAGTCAGGCTTCAAAACCGAAGTTATTATGTCAGTTTTTTGATGCTTTATTAGACGGTCCGATAATGGAATATGGATGACCAGTATGGCACACTGGATTACCTAACTACCTTAGCGACACTATCAAAAACATCGGTCCAGCAAAAGATCATCTTTTACCACAAACCCCGACACAATTACAAACGCTTTTTAACTTTTTGTAAGGGATATATAGGTACTTATGTCCAGAAATGCACTTAAAGGTATACAAGGGCACACAAAAGTATACAAGGTTTTATGCGGGTATACAAAGGTATTCAAGAGTATAAAGAGTCCACAAAGGTATATAGGCAGTATAGGAGTATACGAGGGTATACAAATGTTTACAAGGGTATATAGGGGTTTACAAGGGTAGTCAAGGGTATGAAGAGCATGAGGTAAGCGAGCAGATCCCCCCCACCCCCCCATACACAGGCCCCTGATTTGCCAGTTGTAATAACGGAAAGAAACTTTAGTTAAGCGCAGCACTTGGAACGAGAACTTAAACTAAAAATAGATTTTTAAAAAACTATGATGGAGCAGGGGGATCCGTTCTCTCACCTAATCCTCTCTTGAGGGTATATAGAGGTATACAAGGGTATATAGGGGTATACAAGGGTTTATAGGATTATTGCTTACAATATTTATTACACTATAATAAGGGATACATAAGGTCCGTACCCAGGCGCCGGCATAAAAGACAGGCCAGATAAAAAAGTTGGGCCAAACAAAAAAAGTCGCGCCAAATTAAGAAAAGTCGCGCCAAATAAAAAAAGTCGCGCCAGCTAAAAAAAGTCGCGCCACTGACACAAATAAAAACAAGAGTCATACCCAAAGTAAAAAAGTCTCGCCAGAAGTAAATAAAAAGTATACGCACACCCGGGTAGCACTAACAGGGCTCCGTACAAAAGAGACTTCTAAGGGTGACAGTATTCTCAGAAATTTTAAACTGAATTTTTTTTCTCAAAACAATGATGGGTGTCAATGTATTCCTTCACCGTTCATGATTAGGTTTCTAAAGAGCACTTCCCAAGGCAGTAGAAATAATAAAATCACCACAGCTACCCCCCAAGTTAAAATGAGGTGCATTTAAGGGGGTGGTTGTTAACTACCAAACTGTTGCTATGGACCCCTTCAAATAATCATTTCTCTAGACTCTTCAATTCTACAGTTACCATTTAGATGACCTTAAGCCTAATTAGTCGCAAACGAAAGTTTTTAGGCCTAATGCTAGCATTGGTAAACGGTTTAGGCCTAAGGTATCTAAGGTATATTCTGTATCATTTCGTTTCGTTTCGCAAATTAGTCACGAAACCAAGTGACTTTGGTTTAAGTTCTTGTATCGGATTCCGGATTCCCGATTCCAGATTTTAGGCAAACCCGTCAAGGCATCATCATCTTAACTTTGTCCACAGGCCACGTGGTGTAAGATTTTTCACCCTTAAGTCACCTCGCCTGACAGAGGATACAGACCCTCTCCCTTCCAAGATCCACATGAAGTTTCTCCCAGTAAACCTCCTGGGACGCCCGGCCACCAATTTGTCAGTGGAAAGCTTGTATTTTTAAAAGCCTTGTTCTGAAAGCGAAGTCGCTTCAAGTTGGTCCCAATTTCGAAAAAATATTGAAATCAATCAAAAATCAGAGTGCTATTCGTTAAAAAAGATGTTACAGGATTTTCCTAATATTGAATTCCCCGGATAACGTCTCCAAAGTGTTCATCAAGGCCGGCTTTTCCTTTATTTCGCCAATGCTTTACCTTATAGGTCGTAATGCCTATGATGCATGCTGTACTTCTATCTTTCACAGCGTGCTTCTAATAGTGGAGTTCAAACAGAGGCACTCAGCGATGATAATAGGATAATCTTCTGAGAAATATGTATTCGGAGGAATTAATTCGATTCTACAATTCCAAACAGCGACAGATTTCTTTACTAAAACATCTTCTAAAAGGTTCATGAGTAACCAGGAAAGAGTAGGCCCTTACGTTTTGCGGAAGGGATATTTTGGCAATTTTTGGCAATTGAAAATGTCACCTGGAAGTTTCGGATGCGCAAATGGTTTGGTTTTAAGTTCTTAGCAGGTAACGTTCAGCTAGCAATTTCTGAAATGAAGATATCGTTACCTAAAATTTTCCGACAATTATTTCAGTGCAGCTAAGATTTAAGAACAGATCAAATTATTCCAGGTGGCAAAAATATCTCTTTGGAAATTCTTTATGCTCGTTACAATGAGCCTACAAATGTCCCTCGTTTGAAGGCTTTCGGCTTAATTAGCTCGTTAGGTTCCCTTGTTCGAACCACTTAGCAAACTGGCCGAGACCGATGCAATCGAGCTGCCACAGTTTGACGAGTCTTTTGGATTTTTGTTCGCCTCAATAATAGCTCAGGCACTCGCGGTAAAGAAAAAGATAAGCCTTTAATATGGATTTCAAAACAAGGACCGATTGACTAATTTTCATTCATGTCCATATAACTAAAGGGTAGCAGTCGAAAATGTCCTGTCGTCATAGGTCTTCAAGCGACTTCAAGGTTGCAGAATATCCTTCCTTATTGATGCATTTGACATTACTTGATGGGGCATGATGAACTTATATAAACAGGCCTCACATTTGTCAATACCTTTTTCACTAACAATACAACTTCGAAAATAAGTCGATGCCCGCTGTAATTCCTTTAAACAATATGGATTGGATTAACATTCGGAGCTCAAGATTTTTAGCTACGCACACTAGCGTATGCACTGACTGTTTTAAATCATTTACTTTGGATACCAGTATGTGGGGAATTCCAGCTGTTCAATAGAAATTACAACAAAAGAAATGTTTCTGAGATAGGACAGTAAGTTGTTGTAGGAGAAGGCAAAAAAAACTTTTTTTTCTTTGCAATAACATTGTACGTCTCAACGTTGTATATGGTCCATATGGAAAGAAACAACTTTCAATTTTGTCTCTGTCGGCTTATCATATAAGATAAATGTTCCGCTAAAAAAATCGAATAGTTGAGACTCATTTGATTCATAGTTAAATCCCCTCTATCAACTATATTTGATTCACGCTCCCCGCTGGAGAGAGTCACGCCGTGTTAGGGGGTGTTTACATGATACCGGGGCGACTTTCGCACCGGCGCGAGTTCACCCCGGTTGCTGCACCGCAGCGAAAATTTCGTTCCGGCGCGAAATGTCGCAATGGTATCACGTAAAACGAGGAACGCCCACTCATTTCGGTGTGAAATCGGCCTCCCGGTGGACTGGAACGGGTAGCACACGCGTACTTTTCCTGATAGACGCCATATCGCCAATTTGGATTCACGCTTGTGTTTTATCGATAGGTGGTGTCCCTTCAGGAAAACACGATACGAGTTCACCTCGTCATCACCTCGTGATAATTGACGAACAACTCTCATGGTCTAATCATATAGGTGATCTTAGCAAGAAGATATGTTCAGCTATAGGCGCCCTTAAACGAATAAGACCAAACATCTCAAAGCGCACTGCCCTCCAAATCTATCAAGCGTTGATCTTACCCCACTCACCCCAGCGTACCTTCAGAATCCATTCAGTACCCGCAGTACGCAATATACAACTTAAGAAACGTAGAGGCTAAGCTTGAGTTGCCTTTGCTGCGCACAAATTATGGCAAGCGCGCTTTTTGTTATAGCGGAGCACTGTTATGGAATAGTTTGCCCATCAGCTTGCGACAATCAGACTCCCTAGAATACTTTAAAAGGGAATTGACCAACTATATAGTAGGTGCCGGTCGGGCTCTCACACGGCAATCTTGTAAAACAGTGTACATTGTAGTTGTAATGAAACTTTTTATTGTAATATGTACTGAAGATTTTACCGTGTATAAATAAATAAATAAAGTAAGTAAGTAAGTGCGTAAGTACAAGAGATTATTCATAATCTCTTGGTAAGTATGTAAACGCGGTATCAAGAAGTCACTCCGATGTGAAACTCGCGCTGGTGCGAGTTTTCTCATGCAAACACCCCCTAAGATTTTCCGAATGCGCATGCTCAATCCGCTATCTGCCATAATGGTCGCCATAATGTAATTAATGCGTCAAGTGCGTAGCACTTGTTTGGATAGAGGTATATCTATGACAAAATTTGAAATAAGATCGACCAAATCATTAATGCATCAATCCAGAGCTGAATGGCAACAAGCCGATTCTGCAAATGGCCATCACGGAAAGAGGCATAACGCAGAGAGGAATAACGCAAATAGCCATAACGAGAATAGGCATAACGCAAAAAGGCATGACACAAACACACATAACGCAAATGGCCATATCGCAAAAGGGATAAGTCAATGAGGCATAATGCAGAGTTATAACGCAAAGAGGCATAACTTAAACAGGAAGAAAAAGTTCGGTAGCGATTATATGTCCTTTTCCTTGAACAATCTGAAACAGAGCTGAAATTATTTACGGAGTAGGCAGCTAATCTCCATTCTTCAAAGGGCCTTTGTGTTATGCCTCTGCTTTATGCTTTTCTGCGTTATGCCTTTTTGCGTTACGCGTTTCTGCGTTATGCCTTTTTGCGCTATGCCTCTGCGTTATTCCTCCTTACGTTATGGCTGTTTGCGTTATGCCTGTCTGCGTTATGATTCTTCCCGTGATGACCATTTGCAGAATCGGCTTGTTGCCATTCAGCTTTGGATTGATGCATTTATGATTTGGAGGATTTTATTTCAATTAATGATCATTGAATTTTGTCATAGATATACCTCCATACACTTGGAGGAGGTCATAATAAGCACATGTCGTAAGTCGTAGAAAATGTTTCAGGGAACTGAGCTTCCTGACTCATGACCAAGGTCCCAACTTACTAGTATCTCTAAGTCCTCTCTCTGCAGTTTTTCAACAGGACTGGTATTCGCGAAAAGCGGGCTAAAATCCGGGCTTAATCGTGAAGGTACGCCTACGAAATTGAACACCAGGGCCAGGCAAAGCTTATATTATACAAGACCTCCATACTACCGCATTTACAAGACTGACTTTTCCCACTACGTCCCCTATAATTAAGAACTGCGGAAAGCTACTAAAACAGGCGCTAAACGAAAGCTATAAAGCCATATAAATGACAAATGACAGGCAGTAAATAGCATTATGTGACCTGTGTCACGAAAAAATTAGAATATCCTCAAACCAAGCGGGATCGTGAGTGGGTAGATTGTGACTTGTCACGCAATCCACCAGTTAATCGGCTAACTTGAATCAGATAGTGCAAATACGCAGATTACAGGTAGAAATTGCACCTGGAAGGCGATAATCGACGAGTACAGTCGATATTTAACCAACATCAATGTATTGAAATCTCACCATTTATACCATGTGGTTTCAGTAAAAAAAGGGTCATTTTCAAAGCTTTGACTTGATTTGCATTAATTGTTGATTTCAGTTTACAGTGTCCCCAATTAGTGCCCCGGCGCTAGAACGACTAGACACTTGAATAAAGTTCCTTTCCTTTCCGTCTTCGCAGTCGTCAATTTTACCCGCTGTACAGCCTGTGTTGTTGACAAAACTAGCAACCAGCTGTCTGCGGAATTCGACTGCAAACATTAATCAGGTCAGGAAAAACAAGCGTGCTCGACAAGAAAAAAATGAACTTATAATTAATGGCGTTAGACATCTTTTTTTTGTTGTTGTTTTTGCCCTTTTTTTTGATTTTGGAACTCTAAGCTGATAGTTTTCCATGCAAGCTCGTGCTTGCGTGACAACAGGGTAACGCACAGAGACAACCTGTTGGACTGTCGCTTAGCAACAGCGTCCGGAAAGGTCTTTCAACCGCAAACAAAATGTCTGAAAAGGCCAGCGTTTTATCCTGGAAAGGATCTGATAAATATTATAACCCTTACATTGGGCGCGGAGACGTGCTTTTCACTGGTAGGATGTTGGTTCATAAGCGATGAAATTTAACATTTTATGCACTAAAAAGATGAAATCCTCACTCCTCTAGCATCGGAATCTCACATGTGTTAAGCTGACTTTTGCGTATGATGCATATGAATTTCCATCTTAATTCATTTTTCAAGCCGTATTTATGTCATCAGTTTGACATCAAAAAGCTTTTTCGCCTTTCATTTTGGTATTTGTCTGATGGCAGCGATAATAATTCTTTCATCCTGTACCTTTCAAATTCGGCTTCGTTCATGCAGCCTCTTTTCAATATTTAATAGCCTTAATGAATTTTCATCAATCAAAATTTAAATGCTAGCCTTAAATACATTCAAATTATAATCTGAATTTGCGATTTTCCAATGCCGCTGAAAAATATTTTTATATGTATACCTTATAAATTTATTGGAATTCAGAGTGCCAATTCATGTCAGGCTAACTATTTTACTGATTTTAGCAGAAACGGACACAGGGCAGCAATGGTCGCAGATACTATCATTAATATTAATTTTACTCATTGCCAAAAACAGGCCCTGATGGCATACGGGATCACCAAGCTACAGTCCTTAATCCAAATACTTACGTTGGAATCGGTACAATGTCGCCAGAGGGGACCAGTGATCTTAACTACCTTTGGAGGCCATCTCGAGTAAGCAATTTTAAAGACAAATTCTGCTGAAAGAGTCATTTGTTTTCAATGCTCCCCTTGTGGGGTGGAGATGGGGGTGGAGTGAAATGGGTTCCCTTTAAAATGTATGTGGAGGAGGATAAGAGATAAGATAAAATAATTTTTGTCATAACTGAGAATTTATTTGGATGTTGGTTTTTGGACCCTTTCACCTCTCAAAATCCCATTGTGAACGGCACATGCAAACCTACACGAGAGTGAAAAGCCCAGTAAAAATGAAACAATTTGCTCCTATTTGGGAGGAGAACCCCTATTATTTCAAACCAGAAAGTCTAGCACACAACCTCGTCCCCAGGTTCTCTCTTTTTCCCTTCCTCGTGCTGCAAGGGAAGAAGAGAGACCCTGGGGTCAAGGCTGTCTAGCACATAGTCTAAATGGGCACTCCATTGTATGATTTTTCTATGAGGTTTCAAAACGTGTGGCATTACCTGTTTGCAGAACTGGGCGAAGAGTGACATTTGCCAAAACAAAAAAAAATCTTCCATGAGGAAATACAATAAAAGAAGATTGTTACCCATGAATATTAACCAGGACCGACACCTCCACAATACCTCCCTACAGGAAAATAATAATAATATTACCATAATTTATTGGTGTTGCTATTTTTGAAAGTTTAGGGAGAGTGAAATGGTATAGGTGAAGAGATCATATTCATCACGTTACATCCAAAAAATTTGAGTTGCACTGACTTTTACATTGCTCAGTCTATAAAAGTAAAATACATGTAATGATAATTCTTAGTTTGGTTATTCTTTCTTAAATTTCCTCCTTCTGCCATGGATTTCTTTATCTTAAACAGGGCTGCCCTCACCCGGTGCCCAAGTCTGCAAAGGTATGAAATGACTTGTGCATTATTTTTCAATTTTTTGGCTGGCGTTTCTTTTTTAGATGATCTTAGAGTCAACAACATTCTCAAAAAGTGGAAAGAATTTCAGGTTTAGGGTTAGGGTTGGGTTTAGGGTTACTCCCATGGCATACATAGATTTAAGTACAACTTGGTTGGTGCAAAATGTGTCACTGTCTTGCCAATGCTGAATTTACCTTGAGGCCTCACTTATATGAAGGTATGCGCAGTAGTGGGGGATCAGTATGGTTTTAATATTAGAAACTATGATCTGTGCAGCTGCCCACTACAACCCTACTAGATAATAATAACAATAACTAAAATGTTAGATGCTATACCCCCTTTTGGAGTGAAGTTTCAAGAACTCGCAAAAGTGAAAAAACTAATCAGATATCATAATGAAAGAATATGAGGGGCCACAATCTAACATGCCTTGGAGTTCGTGAAGGGCCAATCAAACTTTCAACAACAGCAGTCTTGTGTGATTGGGGATAAGTACCGGTAGGTTAAGGAGAAAATGGGGCTCAGGTTGGAGTATAGTATCTTTAGCTGAAAGTTTAAGGGGGAGGTGATCTGGGCAGAAATTAATGCTGTCAGCAACAACAACAACAACAACTAAGAAACAAATTGGCTTTAGGCAAAGATGGAATTGGAGGCCAAATTAAGAGGTACACTTGAAAACGAAAATAATGCTGTAGTATTGTCATCATCATGAATTATCAGACAGACAAGTGCATTTTCCAAGGAAAAATCACATGTGTATGTTGCCCTCTATGCAGACATAAAAAGAAACATGTGGAAGTGGTGACCGCATGCATCAGAAAGAATTTCCCTGCATACTATGATCATACAACTCCATAACCAGCAAACTCACCCATTATTAATCCATTGCAGGTTGGTGGAATCGGCTGGGGATTACAGTTTTACTCAGACTATCAGTTATTGAGAAGTGGGCACCAAATCAAGGTGTTGCTTAGTTTACCCTTACTAAATCTTAGGCAGAAAGAATTTACAATTGAGTTTAAATCTTAAGCAGAAAATGGATGATGTTTGTAAAATCAACCAGATAGTCACAAGCAATGGAAGCCTACTTCTTTCATGTTGTAATCAAAACTTACAAGGATAGGGTAGTCACTTACAAGAGAGGTTCCCCTAAAGAGCTATTTTTAGACTTCCATTCCTCGGGATGTATAATGTAAATATGACCAATCATGAGGGTAATGATTATTGTTAATTAAATGATTAATTAATTATTAATAATAAATTAATAATTACTGGTATCAAGGATGAGTCTTGTTTCTTAGGAATATCGATCTAAAAACACCTCTACCTATAAAACTACTGTAACACAAATATAAAGGAATAGTATTCACTTTGTCAAAAACTGTTTTAATTTCCTTAATGACAGCTTGGTGAATTTAGACAAGCTACAGAGGATAGACACACGCACCTATATCAAAATCCATGGTATGTATAGTATATGTTTATAGTGACTGTTTTTGGCAAATGACAGTGTTTTCAATCACGGTAAAATGATTATTTTTTTCTAGGTACGGGATAAACATACATGTACGGTAGATCATGAGTTTTGCTTGCTAACACATGTGACCATATATTCAAATTTCTTTATAAGAAGGCAAACTTTGATAGAAGTACCATTACACATGGCAACCTTCTTTGTAGGTATCCAGGTCCAAATGACAAGCAAGAAGAGGATGAAAACAAAGGTAAACAAGATATGGCAGTTTCAATAGTGATTACCATGACACTGACTTTCCAGGAAATAGTTTTGAGCCTGAAATTATGTTAGTTTTATTCATTTTCCAATCACAAGAAGCAAAGAAAGGCTTAAATTGTACAGAGTCCCCATTGCACAATTTACAAACACCACATGGGTTAATTTTGATTCCCATTTTAGAATGAGATAATCAAAAGTATTTTTGCCACTTGTCTAAAAGTTTTACTGCTGGCAACATTGTACAGATGAACAGGTTCCACAATGCAGTCGGACTGAAAGACACACGAGATGCAGAAGACAGTTCAGGTCTCACACACCAACCCCACAAAGAACCACTGAATTTAGGCAAATAACCTCTAGACCTCAATCCGCTGTTTTTGGAAGTAAGCCACGATCAGGAACACAATCAAGTTCTACATCGTAAGTGTGAATAAAAGAACTGTCTGCCAATCGGAGGAAGAGTTAGGAAGAAACAGAAAGAACTGTATGC
>NC_090885.1:29494619-29519619 GCF_036669925.1 Montipora capricornis
AGTCGCCTGAGGCGACCGGGTGCCGTTAGAGCACAGCCTTGTAAGAGAATGCATAATAATTATTATTTGAAATACATGTAAGCAATGAGACTACATTTTTAGTGACCAAATAAGTTTTCTCTAATTTTTGAGGTTTGTAGCAAACACATGGATTCAAGGATGCCAGAACATCCCACAATAGCAAACTGGAACCCTTTTGGTGCGCAGCCTCTGATGAACAGTGAGCTTCACATCAGCAGCTGGACTCCAACACTATGTAAAAATACTTCAAGATCTGTTCCTGATTGTTAGTAATGAGTTGCAAGCTAATTTTGATACAGAAGCGCCATAAAGAGTCCTCTGGTCCTTCTCCTCAATCTAAACATCACTTAATTTTGTGTCTAGAAAAACAGGGAAAAGCATTGTATACCCACATATACCCCTACTTATATCCCTCAAGTAAACATTAACTGTAAACAAACCGTGAATTCTTAAATAATACTAGCATATAACATAGTATTTAATATTAGTTCTACTGTTATAAAAACCAGAATGCATCTCCTGGCATTCTTGTAATACTAAACAAAAGTAAACATTTTCTGAACAGTGCAAGGGTTCTTTAAGAATTACATGAGTCAGAGCTGAGAGTTCATAATTATTCTGCAAGGAGCACTTGCTCTTCAGTGATGGCTTATTGTGAAGTACAGTACAGCTCCCCAAAACAACTGTTGGTTGATTATCGATTGACTGTCTGCCCTGGAACTATCGCTCAAGAGTCAGCCGACAAACCGTCAATTGCACCATAGAGAGATTCAACGTACCGCTAAGCATGGAATAATATTTGCTCAGCTTGTTAGCAAACTTGACAAATTGTTGGGAATGTGTTTCCAAAGTCATCTGTAACAATTGATAAAATCTTATTTATTGCTCCTGATAAAGTGTACCTAAACTAGCAGTAATGCGATGTGAGAGGCATGGCTCTATTCTTGATTTTACGTCTTGTTTACAATGCAAAATGCCTTTGAAAGCATGAATGCAAAGCAGTTTGTGACATAAAATCGAAAAGGTAGGCTCATGCTATACTGCTAGTTCTGCTAAGTTTGCATGGCTTACACGGCAGAGAAAAAGTGAAATTCCGGGTAATAATGATGACAAGTCACATGTTTGCTTTGGATGGAGAAATTAATATTAGGAGCGAAAAATGAGTTTAGGTGTACTCTAAAGGCTTACGGTTTCCCCGCTGTGAGAAAAACAGTCAGTAAGCCGTTGGTAAGTCAGCGATCTGTCGGGTAACATGACGGCCAATAGTCAACCAACACTTTTTTTTTGAGAAGTGTTCTTCACAATTACCGGCAGAAGAAACAATGGGTCAGGTATACTGCTTTAAAATTGAAAGTCATTTGTAGAATGCAATCCTATCCCTTGTCCAAGAGATAGTGAGAAGCATCAACAACTTAAAATAATTCAATGACAAGTGTTATAAAGTAAGGCACCATGGCTTTTCTTTTTTTTTTTCATCACAAGCCTCACCTGCACTGATAAGTAGTCGCTAAACCTGTTTTCTTTCCACAAGTAAAGCACCTAGTTTTCTTTTTCGCTGGTAACAGTTGGGGTGGTGGGTGAGGTTTTGTTTTCACTGGAGGAAGATGGTGATGGTGTGAAGGGGAATCTACAATTCAAAATTATAACACATGAATAATAATAATGCAAGCACTGTCACGGTACACGATTAGCAGCGACAAACAAATCACTCAATTTTAGTCTTCCTTTGAACTGAGTGTTTAACAGAACAGTACTGATACATGCCAATCACGAAGAAAAAGTGAGCCAAAGAACACATGCCATGTGAAGCTACGAAGTGTACATGTTATGAGGATTCAATGCAGTGCAATGAAAACAAATGTCATTATTGACACTTGGCACGCCCATTACTGGAAAAAATGTCTGAGTACTCTAAACAGGAGTACTTATAAACTTTCACACATTGCTTTCGTCTTTTGGGATGCAACATAAGGAGAAAGGAGAAATGAAAAAAAAAAGGAAAGGAAAAACTAACATTAATAATCATTATCATTATCATCAATACTGCTAGGTATAACAAACTGAAGACACCTAGAATAATTATTATTACCCTTATTTATCTCAAAAATTACCCATTCCAGGAAAAACAACGAAACTCAGAAATTGCCTTAAATTTAAATAATGTTCGATCACAATTTGTTTTGTCCCAGATGTCATAACTAAAAGAACTTACTGTTTGAAGCATTGCCATGGGAAATTCGATATGAATATGAAAGAGAATCATTCTGAAAACAAAGGAACATGAAGTCACCCAAAGGAGTACCAATATACATACTTGACAAGAATTAAATCATAAAACCTTTTGAGAGTTAAAAATGCTTTGAATACGGTATTATAAGACCAGGAGAATGGAGGTCCTAAAGATGCCAGGAAATTGAATGAAATAAAGAAAGCTTTAGATCTTTGCAGGTCTCTCTCTCCCAAATAGCTACACCAACATTTTACTTCTTCTTTCATATGAGGCTTAATGTAATTTAGGCAAGGTAAATCTCATGCCTATGTGACATGCAACCTTTTGCACCAAAATGGGCATGCCCTTATTTTGGGGGTGCCCCAGGATCCAGCAGGGCTTGCTTGTGTGTGTTCATGCAATCTTTGCTCATCTTTGCAGATTCATTGAGCCACACCCTTCCACCCCGAGGCTACTTAGTCATGGAGGTAATGTGGTTTTTATCCACTAGACAGTGTGCTGGTGACAGTTAGTAGCTGCTTCAGGGAGGCTCCTGCTTGCGGTTCGCCAGGAATGCCAGCTTGTTGAGCCTGGATCACAACAGGCCTCTTAATGCTAACTTTAAATCACCAGTTCCCAAGCTCATCAATTGGCAAAGATTTTATCTTTTACATTAGCCACCATACAAACACATCTACAGAAGTTCCTTGGTCCTTCGCAGTAAATGAGTCACTTATGTCTCAACATCATGGTCTTAGAGTAAACAACATTCATTATGGGCTTAAGAGATTGAGAGAGAGAAAGTGGGACCCATGTTGATATTAGCTATTTTTACATGCCCTTAAACTTCAATCAGATTGGGAAAAGGCAAGAAATCAAAGGTCTCAGATGAGCTAAAAAGTGTCTAATGGAATTCAATTTAAAACACCGGGCAAGCATAAAATTAATTTGAATTATGTATGTGACCCAAAAGGAAAGAACTTAAGTCCTGTTAATGAGTAAATTAATGTTAACAATGCAGTTGGTAACTCTGAATGAGGAAATAAAAGATATTTCTGACATAAAACGGTGATGTATTTTCATCAAGTACAAGAGTATAAAAATGTAAGGGAGCTCACAACAATAAAACAGCAATCTACACTTACTAAGAGTCCTGATCTTCTTCCTTCTGGAGTGGGTATTCTGTTTTCCATAACACGAATCCTTCGCAATCCACCACTTCCCGAAGTTAAATCCAGTGGATACCTCAGGTCAGAAGAATCTTCAGGAATTCTTGATTGTCGCAAACTAGCACTCCCTGCTGAATAATCTAAACTGGTGGCTCCATGAGAAGGGCTAGAGGTCCTTACTTCCTTATGGTGAGTCCCAGGTTTCGAGATACTTCCTAAAGGTTTAATATCTTTAGAGTCTTTCACAAGCTCTGAAATGGTTTTCCTCCCCTCTTTTAAAGCACTCCGTGAAAGAGTCCGACTAGAGGGAATAACTTTAGCCTCTTGGCTAGATTGCCCTAAAAAGTCTGATACATCAATTTGATTTGTCTTTCTCCTTGTGTTAACAGGTGGCAAAGGTCCCTTAGGTGCGACTCTGCTTGTTGCAGTACTTGATTGTTTTGTCGAAAAAACCTTGTCTCCACCTACTTTTGCCTTTTCAACAACTCTGAACGCAGTGTCATTAGGTTTAGAAGCACCTGATGCAGATGAAAGTTGCAGTCTGCAAAAGAGATTCAAATATTAATCGACAGAAATAATGCTTTAGGTAGATTAAGCTTGCCATCACAAGTAAACGATGACATGCTGCTGCATGCCACTAAGAAAACTTTTTCTACATAATGGTAGTTCAACTGGATAACTGTAGCAAACATGAAACAAAATGAGTTTGATTCTTATTACATGATTAAACTAATCAATAATATGACAGGTTATTGAGTTTGAAATTTTTTTATTTTGAAAATTCAATGACTAAACGCTTCTTCCCTTTTTTCTCTAAAGGCATTCTGTTTTATATAGCTCACAAGAACACTTTACCAAGGAAGTAATAAGGTTCTCTATAACCATCAAGGCCTTAAAAAATAACATTGTTCTCGACACTTGAGTGTGTACATGTGTGAATAAAGACCCCACATGTATTTCTTTTAGCACAAAGGCACACTAGAGGCACTCTCTCCTTTTGTTCAAATTCATCCATGGGTGGATGACAATCTAACATGGCAATCAACCGTCCAGGAAAATCAAACAGCATCTTGTAATGTATAGTGTACATGTATAAAGGACTGATTCCCCTTAAGGTTTGTTATTTTTATTGCAAAAATGTCCAGAGTTCTGTAACTTGCCTTTTGTAGAGTGCCTTTGTTTTTCACCAATGTGTGCATACACAAATTACATATTTTAATGTTTTCCCCAAGGTTTACACCAAGGAAAACTAGCTTAAACCTGTCTACAGCCACTAAGAGATCCTACTGTACCTAGTTTGCACATTAGTCTCAAAAAGGTTTTTTTTCTTTTTTGGCTTTATTCAAAGAGAAATGTTGCTTTCCAGCAAAAAAAAAATTTCGTTTAGCAATGCTTAACGCAATCATTTACCATACAAGGTCAAACTAAGGTACACTGTACATGTATATGAGCTGATAAACGAGTGAACCAATCAGAGCACACGAAATGCATTATCCGAGGGTGAGAATTTAAAGTGCCACTATGATCAAATTTTTACCTCATGATTTTTTAGGCGTATCACAAAGAATGCTATGGAAGAATGAAAAATGCCGTTTACTGTTTGCAAACACCAGCATTAGTTCCGGAGATATTTAAGTTTAAAAAATGTGTAAAATATGCAAATGAGATGACTGATGATGTCATACACTCAACCCAATATTACATCAAGTATATAAATAGAGCTATCTTCGCCAATTTGCAGCGCAGACCATTGAAACTCGGTAGGCTAATACACACCTACGGCTGTAAAACATTTTGTTTCCATGACAACTAACTCTTTTCCAGTCCTCACCCACTTGCTTTCAATATGTCAGTGATTTTCAGCTCGAAAAACGTTAAACAAGGGCACAAACTCAAGCTAACATAATTATATGCTTGTTCGATCATGTATATGAGGCACCATTATTTTGCAAAATTAATATGAAAATAGACTGCCAAAGGTAGCCAGAAATGCCTTTAATATTGGAGAGGTCTGGAACCCAGTATGTTGCCATGGTAACAACACTGTTAAGCACAAATTGTGGACCACACTTAGTAGAATCTTACGGCAAAGAATCAAACATTTCTGATGCAAATTGGCTGAAATATCCTTTTTCATCGTATTTGATCAAATTTTGGTTGAGTGTATGACGTCATTACTTGGCTTATTTGCATATTTTAAAAACTTGAATATCTCTGGAACAAAAAGAGATATTTGAAAATAGTAAAGAGCATTTTTCTTCTCATGCAGGCTACTTATTTATGTCTCAAAATGGCTTTGATAGAAAAGATGCGATTTTCGTCATAGTGGCACTTTAATAATGAAGGATAATCATTAATTTTATCTCCACACCTGCACTCATTGACTCGGCAACAGACCTAAATTTACACCACCCAAAAGTTACCTTCTCCTTGCACTCAGAATTGATGTGCTTGTAGGTTTTTCAGATGCTGGAGGCGCTGGTTGATATTTTGGCTGCAAATAAGTTATACAAGGAATACTAAATATTGCGATAACTGTGATGGGAAGAACGCTAATATTAAAGAGCCTTTGTCTCTATACCTGTGCTTCAAGGTTCAGGTCTAGTCTGTCACTTTCTTCTAGTTCTGGCTTTACATTTTTATCCACCAAAAATCATTTAGTAGGATTACAAAGATACATAGACCATTTTCATAATGGTGGCCAAATGAAATATCCTCCTGTTTTAGTACTAATAAGCCTTTTTAGCCTTGCTACGAAGAGTAAATTCCAAAAGAATTTAAAGGTGATTGCCATTTGTGAAAGAGGTCTATGTAATGACTCTTCAACCCCTAACACATGGTCAACTCCAGGGTGGGGCTAAAGTGGGAGGTTAAAACAGGGATGTTAGGGCAAAATCATGACAGACTGCTAAAAAAGGGTTTGCATGACTACCCTTAGTCTAGAAACAAAACAACAACAAAAAAGACAGAAAAAAGGTTGTTGAGTGACAAGGCACTTGATAGAGTCTCAGAGAAGTATCCATTATGGGAAAAAGCCAGGGAGACTTATAAAATGCAGTTAAATGTTAAATGTGATTTAACTTAGTTAATGAGAGGAATATGCATGTTTGGAGCTTTCTCATTCTCACATTCTAATTAATTCAGTAATGAAAAAAAAGTTCAAAAACAACATCTCCTTTGTATGGTCCACTTAAATACCTTCAAGTTTCTCTGTGATTCCATTTTATTTTTCAACAGCCTCATCTTATTCATAGTGACACTGTTTTCTTTTAAGGCTTCCTAAAATGAGAACAAAGAAAATTGGGGGAAAGAAGGTAAACAGGTAATTATTTTGACAGAGGGCATCAATACAAACTTATGTTAAGAAAAGTGCTTTCCTATATCCATGAAAAAGCCCAACAGACCTGTGATATTGGAGGAGGATTCTCTTCTTCTTCTTCGTCGTACAAATTATACATGGATGCACCACTAAAATGAAGCAAAGGCAAAACAAAATGTTATAGTAGATTAAGAATGATATATACCCGGGAAGACATTGTTTAATTAGGATTCCAAAGCAGTTGCTGCAGTAATTGGCATGGTCAAGTATCCTCCCTTGTCTTCAGCTACCGGGCTCATGTAACAAGTAACAAGTCGGTAATAGCTCCAATACCACACACAGCTTCTAATGCTTATAACATTTTACTCAAGTGGAAAGATGTAAATCACACAAAAATAAACAAAAGTTGGAGAGTTGCAGCAACAACATCCTTATACAAAGATCCTAATTTACATCCTTATACATGTAAATATGACCTTTTCAGAAACAGTTTGCGTTATTTAAACAGAGAAATAGATGGTTATCCGCAACAAAGTTTATTTTGCTAACAAAATAATAATTCAGGCAAACAACATTAACCTCATTTGATAGATTTTAACTAATATGGTAATTTATTTCAGATGTTACCTTAACGAGTCTGACAAAGGAGTAAGAGTGCCATCGCCCCTGTCAACTACTCGGAAAAAATTCAACTGGTCCCCATCCCTAATAAAACAAGGTTACCATAAAACCATTAATTTATTTTTTTCTATCACTTCAAACAACAGCAATATTGTTAGAACATACTGTACAAGCACAAAATTTAATCATCTCCGTTCCATCATTGACAAAACCTGTTACATGCACATGCATGACTGTTTCACAGCATGGTGAACGCTATATATAACATTGAGACCATTAGACTAATGCTGAGATTTCTAAAATCTTGCTGGAGCAAATATTGCTAGAGTGTGTATTTGTAGTTTGTTTAACCCATTGACCCCCAGGAGTGAAACTTAACAGATTTTACTCTGTCTAATGCAGGGATCGGTGTCGTTACGTGCCAGCTGCCAATAAAAATTGCCTTTCGAGAAAGGGCTGATCACCGGCTGAATTTTGGCTATGGATCGAAGTGACTGAGAAGATTGCAAATTATTCTCTACAAAGTTTAAAAGTCACTTGATGCATTAACAAAAAAAAAAGAATATCTGTTACAGTTAGTATACAGAATTATCAATAGAATTTATCCACACTGGAAATGAAATAAAAGTATTGTTTTAACCCTTTGACGTCCAAACCGGCCTAAACCAGCCAGACAATTTTACTCGTCGATGGGGAACCCCTGGGAGTCAATGGGTTAAGTACTGTTGTGCATGTCTTCTCTTTCCCTGTATTCGCCATCTTGAAGAATGCTGGGTGTTGAGAAACACTGGGAACAATCTTGTTACCAGGTCCCTTTGATGCTCAGAGCACAAACTTATTGCCTCAAATAGAATCTTCAACCGGACGAATTTATCCTTAGCTACATCCCTACTAATGCCAGACAATTTTGATCATCAACTGGGGAAGTCCTAGGGTACTTGGCGTGTCAAGGGGTAAATTGTCAAAACGAATGCTGACTTGAAAACTGACAACCAGTTCTCCCAGGGAGGCAAAAAAAGGCCATGCTGCGATTATACTTTCTCTGCCATCACACAGCATTCATTAAAGGCACTTTCATCCATTGTTTATGAAAACTAGACAAATGAAATTAAAGCTCTGAATAACAAAAGAGCGAACATGTTTCATACACACAATTTCAAACATGCTAATGCGTTTGCATAAACAAGAAAACCTTTCAGGGCCAATGAAACACAATCAATGAAATGACGGAACAGAACAACAACAACAACAACTGTTAAGAATCCCAACTGGCCGGAGGCAAACCAGTTGGCTATTTACAAGTGCAGCTGGGAAGTTGAACCAGGGACTACCAGGAACAAATTCAGCAAGTGGTCAGAGCAGGTCTTGAACCCGGGATATCCGGATGCCCTAACCACTGGGCCACACTGCCTCCTTAAAAGAACCGAGGACGCGGGGTAATTTCTTGATGCAAATTCGATCTTGGGTTCTCTGGTCTGAAGAGGAAAAAAAAGTTGAACCAGAACAGATCCATGCTCTACAACCAGCCAAAAAAATGTACTAAACATGTTAGTACCTGAAAACAAGCAAGGTCACTTGGCGATTGTCTTTAGGAAGTTTGTCCCAGATTTCTTCTCTGCAATTAAATCAATAAGAGCCACTGTAACCACATATTGAAACACGGATGAATAAATAACTGCTGCAAATGGTCAAATAATGGACACAATTTAAGCACTAAATGCCTCTTGAGCTTGGCAATGAATTGTATCAAATCAAACAAACTGATATTAAGTTAAAGCAATAAGAGGATAAATAATCTGCTTTATGATATAATCAATCTGTTAACCTAAAACAAAATAATTTCCAAATAAAATCACTGAAAAAGCCACACAAGTTTTCAGGGAGGGGCATCTCATTTATTCATTCAATAGCAGGAATTACAAGGGCCACAGAGTACATGTACATTTGAAAGTGGGGGGGGGTTAGATTTGGGTATGGATCACGGAAGTCACTGGGAGGGTGGAGAGGTTAAGGAGAAAACAACACCATGGAAAAAAGGTGGGAATAGGGAGGGGGGGGGGGGGGGGGCACTATAGCACCCCAAGCCCAACTCTCTCTTTCTCACTCAGTTGTCCTTAAGTATTACTTATGGCTTCCCAAAATTAATTCCAGATATTAGACCTTACAAAATTTATGTAAATAGGAACAGCAGGAGTAGACAGAGGAACTAAAATACACCATCTGTCTCTTACCGGTATGTGGGTAAAAGGTAAAGTCTCTGTTACAAGCCTGAAAGGCCCATCAGGCCGGCCCTTATCTCTGGTTTCCGTAGCATGAAGCGACAAGGAGTATTTCTACTCCCCCCTGGATGGGATGCTAGTCCATCGCAGGGTTACCCCCAGCATTTTCGTCGGTACCCATTCATACACCTGGGTGGAGAGAGGCACCCTGAGAGTGAAGTGTCTTGTCCAAGAACACAACACAATGTCCCCGGCCAGGACCCGAACCCGGACCAGTCGATCCAGAGTCGTGTGCACTAACCATGAGACCACCGCGCCTCCCACACCGGTATATGGGTGCAATGGAGAAAACCGATTCCTTGTCCAGAGAAAGAAATAGTGATAACTAACAACATGCCAATGGCACAATAGAATAATTTTTGAGATATACATATATATATTCAATGGAGCTTCTGCAAAGGCTGAAAGTTCCAAACAGGAGCTTGACTTATATTTGTAGACAAAAAACATATTGATCAAGTGGGCACCAAGATCAGCAATGATGCTCAAAATGATGATTTCACATTTTATTACGCACATGTAAACACAAAACAAATGAAACATTGGATGACCAATTACCTGTTTACTTCCATGTATTCTGCCATTTCTCTCAGAGTGGGATCTTCAACGGGTACTACAGTTGATGATAATACACAAAGAAAACTGACCGTTATTTAAAGGAGATGTGTCACGAAATTCAGCCAAATTCAGCAACTGGAAAATGGCAACCAAATCAAGTTGAATGTAAAAATAACTGCTCGAAACATTAGAGGAGGGTTTGAATAAAAAAGCAAATACAAAAGGAGACAGGGATGGGCAAAACTGAAGAAGATTAACAATGGTACCGTAATAGGACTGAGTGGAGTCCAATTGGGTCTGTAATCATACAAGTGATTAACAAAATCGGAGGACCGGGTTGGGGGAGTCGGATTTATTTAATCACGAGTACATGCATGATTACAGACCAAATTGGATAACACGAAGTCCTGTTAACAATTAATCGTATCCATTACAATTTCTGAGAAAACAAAATGCATTCCTTTTTCACTGTCTTTTGTTACAAATTCATCCATTTTGAAAAATTCCACAGTTTGGTCATGTAAGTGGTTGTTGTTATGGTTATTGTGATACGTTCTGTGATTGGTGGATTAAGCTGAGTGCACGTAATATGATTGGTTGATGTAACTCTCCAATTACAGGTGTCCGATCACAGCCCACTGTCCGATTACAACCTACACAATAATTAGTGAAAAACAAAGCAGTTAATGCACCAATGAAATTTAAGAAAATTGTCATGGTTATGATTAAAATGGATATTTGAAAACTGTTCAGCCTAACAGTTTTTCAAAGTTTATTTGTGTTGTTTGTGTTGTTTTGCTACAAAGCTTTGAAGTAAGTTCTAGGTTAACGTTGAATTGCATAGTCAGAAGGGGCGAGTATTGTAATAATATTGGTAAAACAACACAAAATGAACTGCACTGGAGTCACACATCCTCTTTTAAATAATAATATTTACAATGTTAGTTTTACTTTTGCTTGCTGGTAGTTTCTCCACAAAACCAAAAAAACTTTTCACTACATAGGCCAAATAATTCACTTTAATAATAGTTAAATTACTCACTTCTCCGTGTATTGATAGGACCTCCTCTCATGGCCAGAACCAGCTGTAAAGTTGCACCATCAGTGATACTGAATGGAAAACAATAGAAAGTTCAAAAGTTTCACAACACTAATTCCTGGAATAGTCTGTTTACTTTCTTGTCATTTACCATTTAAGAACTTGATCAATGATTCAACATCTTCAGGTCTCTTGGAAACATCCTTTAGACTAAGTCATGTCTCAATGGAACTTTTGTTAGAGTGCTTTAGGCAAAACCAAGTGGATAAATGTACCCCTACTTCAATGGCATCTTCAATAATAGTATTTTCAATGAGGGAGTATTAGAGAGAGGTGCATAATAACTGCAACTACTGATGTTCATGATGTCACTTGTGACCAAGATTTTAGAACCTTTTCAAGCAATTTTCAGACCATTTCCTTTCCAGAAAACATTTTTATTTTCGGTTCTGTCAAACAGCTTCACTGAACAAGGATCAAAAAAATATACAAGGTGTTCCTTGTACCCCTGGGTAGTCCTGAGCAATGGCTCAGTTCTTCATCAGCAGATCGGGACAATGCCCAAAATACAATGTACCAAACATTCTTCAATTTCAGGCACCTTTCAGTTTGGGTTCTTAACTTCAACCTTTACGCGGAAAATAACAAGCTATGTAAATCATGACGTATGTCAATTCCAACTGAAGGAATTTCACAATGATACAAACGTAAAAAGGTACGAAACAATATTGATATGAGAGTAACGATCATTCATGATCACGCAATAACAATTAGCATGTGTATTCCTTATAATTACAAAGCCTATTTTTATCCACAAGGACTTTTTTGGACTATTAAGAATAAGACAATCGTATAAGGAAAAAAAAAAACGAATGACCTTTTGACCACGCATCGGTCAAGCCTGCTTGTTTAATTAAAACAGAAACATTGCAAAATCCTGCACAATTTGCCTCCAAAATCGCGCACCCTGTCAGAAGCCCAGTACAGGGTAATAAAAGGCACCTCGTAATAATCAAGTGTCAGGTTCATACTTAGCTCTTATTAACCGAGCAGGAGGTCTGTATGGGAGAATCTTGACCGAGGTCGTGAGTACAGACCGAACGCAGTGAGGTCTGTACACACGACCGAGGTCAAGATTCTCCCATACAGACTGACTAAGCTCGGTTAATAAGATGTTTATTATATGGCAAACAAGAACAACTTAATTCGTTTAATGTAACTGGTTTGTACTAACTGACATTTTGCTTGCGAACGGCGAAGAGTGGCGATGAGCTGAACTTAATTCGGTCAAAGTTTGCTCGTCATCCTCTCTTTTGTCATCATGCTGTTTGGCACTTCCATAAATAAATATTGGTAGAAGAAAATACTCAATATTTTTGCATTTTAGTTTGCATCTTTTCACCGCAAAACATTACCGGTCTAGATGCCGGTCTAGATGGGAAAATCTAGACCGCGGTCAATATCGATTTCAGCCAATCAAATTCGTGAACTTGGTAGTTCCCAGTCCTCGTGAGACAGAAGCATATAATAATGTAAAATATGGCCCACATTTTGTCCAGTTCCATTTATTTGCACTGCTGCCATAAATTGAACTTGATAGCGAGGGGAGCCATACCATAGAGAATCGCCTTAGAAAATTTGGTTAGGAAGACTGAACAGTCACGGCGACTGTACTCATTCAGAACGTGGTGTGGTGGTAATACATGTATGTTGAAATACTGACTTGTAATCATGGAGGCAATAATCGTCTTCCAGTTCCATTGACCGCCATATCAGGTGCTGCTGAGACATTGGTATTCCTGGAAAAGTTAAGGAACATGTATTGAGATATTTCCTGAAGAAATCGTGATGAGCCATAATATTATTACTTGATCTGAAGGAACAAAGTGTTGAATCTGATTACAACCTTTTTGTTTTATCATCAGGTTTCACATTTTTTTCCCTCCTACATAATTTGTTCATTGGAAATTTATTCATTTACATGTCATTATTAGTTTTTGTAATTATATTTCTGATTTACACGCATTGATTAGCACTGAAGTCACATAATATGCAATCATATTTACAACTTTTCAAGGTTCAAGGTATCACAAGTAGATCACAGGACTCCATGATTCAGGCTCCTTAACAACTGTGTATTATTTTTGTAGTAGCCAAGGATGATGATGATGATGATGATGATAATGATAATAATAATTATTATTATAATTATCATTATTATTATTATTATTTATTCTTATTTATTATTATTATTATTATTATTACTACTATTACTATTATTAGGACATTAAATTACGTATAAACTTGAGGATTTTTTGTATCAGACGCTTTTGTGTTTTCACTGCATAAAAATTCAGTTGTATTGCAATACTTGGAAACACATCTAGAGGGCCATAAATTCTTTCATGATCATCTCATGAATGTAGGTTACTTGTTTTTCAAACACTGCATTACGCACCTAGTCTTTAGCATCTTGTGTTCGTGCAGATGACAATGATGAAATGAGAGACAGGGGCCCTGGTAATTAATCACTCCCAACTGCAAGCTAATGGGTCCTTAATTACAACGGGTGCAGCTCAATGAAATCGGGACGAAAACATGGATAAGGTGCCTTGAGAATGAATTTTATCATTCATGATTGATCCTAGAGCACAGAACCACAGCCAGATGTAATAACCTGGGAGTTGTTGTTGTTTTTTTTTTTATAAGGGAGGAAGCCCTACTACCAAAAGAAATAACCTGACTCAGGTTGAGATCAATAATTGCTATTGAAACTTAAGTTACATAGGGATGATAATCACTATACCAGCCTGACTTCCCAGGGTATGCAGTATTATGTCCTGCAGGACTTAACGTTTCAGAACAAGTGGGAACCCGGCGTTTTCCTTTGAGCAAGCTTTACACCATAATGGAATACAAATTAATGAATAAAGAGGGAGATTATTCCTGCCATTACCTAAACTCATTTTGAAGAGTCCATGATGGAACTTTACTCCAGAGAGCTTTTACTGCAATTCATTTGATTTTTAAAAAGTAGAATAAGACTTCAAAATGACAGAGACTCCAAAATTCCGTTTGGCAAATGGAACAATATTTTTCCCTTGAATGGACCAATCTTATTCCCTAGAATACTGTTTTCTTCCAATCTACATTATTCTTGTGCACTGAAAACAGTTCATTCATTCACAACTCAGTGCTACAGACTGTACACTTTTATTAACTTCTGAGCAATATACTGAACATTAACAATTGTACAAATTCAACGATAAAGATTCAAAACAGATCGATAACAAGAATAATGTAAGTAAAAAATCGATGTCAATATATTAAGCCTGAATAGTTTTACGTCATAATTTTCGAGCAGGAAGGGCATCTATCATGAAAATATTGCGAACAAGCTAAGACTGTAGACAATCGAACCAATTTTTTTTACCAGTTTTCATTTTTTATTATCATTATTTTTGGCTGTCAGCGATTCAAACATTATTCTGATGTTCGAAAGTGGCGGTTGAAGTCTTTCTCTTTGGAATTTGCTCCCAGCATAAAATTTCAAACACATACTTTTGTCGACAAATTATATTCCTACCATGTCGTCTGATCAAACATTGCCCAATAATGTACGATACATGCACATCTCGAAACGAATATACAACGCAGCCATATGCAGGCTGAAATAATCCAAAATTGATTGAGTCTTTTTTCTTCAAAATTTATAAATGACAAGAATAGCACAGTTACTGAGAAAAGTCTGAACAAATGGGTTTTAAGTCCGTTTTTAAGGCTGCAATGAAGAGTGAATACCACACATTTTAAATTATTTATGTGAGAACAGACCTTCGAAGACACGTTCATATACTTACGAGTTTTCAGAAAAAAAAAAAGATCCAAGTTCTTCTTTGTAAGATTAAGGTTGCGTTATTTATAATCTATGCGATTTTTGTAGTGATAGCCTTTTTGAATTCTTTCAACACATGCACTGTTTCTAAAAATTAACACTTAGTGATTAAACTCACCTTCCAGACGTTGAATCTTGGCTTTCACGCTCATAACAGTTTCAAAAGGGCTAACTCGAAGTTCAAAGGCAGCTCCAGTTAATGTCTCAATAAAAAGGTCCATCTATGGACCTTTTAAATGCTGCTCAGTAGCTCAATTCAGCGCAAAAAATCCTTAAGCACCAAACACTGTCCACCACCGTGCCATATTTTCATGTCCGCCATCTGTAAACAACTCTTCACAAACATTCTCAGCTTTTTACCCATACTACAGCAAAAACCAAGCGTGAGGAGACCATCGGCAAAACCCTAGCATTTGGTGCAAATCGGCGAAAAATTTTACTTTCAAACATCATGAGAACAACATATTCTCCGACATTTCGCTTCTCGTTTGTTCCAAGGATGCCCGGATGAAAAGTGGTTGTCATAGAAACTCCATAATTTCGCTTGTAAACACAACAGCGCACAGATTACACACGAAGTACAAATTATTACGCGGCCTTCTAATTGGTTTTTTGGGGTGCTTCGACGTAGGTCTCCTTAATGAATTTAATAAAATCAAGTTAATACGATTGAAACAAAATTTCTCCAGCTTTGAACTTTGATATCGGAGTTTGGATGGGTTTTTTAAATGTATGATCTACGCTTTATCCCTGGCCTCATAAAAAGGTTATTGAGTTTCCCTCTCTAAATAAAGGGTTATAAAAAAACCCTTTTAGAGTCAGGCACCGTGACTTGAACTCCAAGTGATTATTATTGTGATTATTATTGTCTTTAAACTAGCTAAGGGGTGTTGGATTTAGAGGTGTAACTGTTCCCAACGGCTCTCAACCGTCATTTTACAAAAGAAATCAGTGTAACGTAAATTGTGATGAGGAGTGAAAACCTCTCGGAGCAGAGTAGAGAACCAACAAACTCAACCCACTTAGGACGTCGAGTCCGCGAAGGCCGAGTGCACTCATCACTTAACTAACAAGTTTATTTATTTTAAAAATAATCACAACTGGAAGGCGAGTGCACTCATCACTCATCACTACCCCAACTCTTCTCCCCGGCAGAGTACGGCTAGGGTCATTCCTAGATGGTCACCCATCCAGAAACCAACTCTACCCAACTGGGCTTATTAAAAAACATTGATCATCATTCGGGAATCCATGTCAGCCCCGCGAGCCAACCGTACTTTCCAAGTACGCTAAAGGTGGGTGACACCTATATAGCCGGCGCACACAAATGCTCTTCCTTTTTGGAGAATCAAAGATCAAGTATAACGTAGATTTTTCATGAGAGGGAAAGACACGAGTAGTGCCGAAATCGGTGCGGGATAGGCTAGATAGGGATCGGTAGGGACAATAAAGTAGGCAGCAAAACGCAAGAAATACTGATGCATGGTAGCCACTGGCATATTTGGCATTGAACTTGTTGGCTCAATTTACTTGGTATCACATTCTGGGGAAACCACTCTTGTTTGGGACCTCCATTTTCACAACCCCATTGTCCAAAGCACGCAGTCGGCTGTGCATACAGAGAGTTTGCAAGTATTATGGCTACTACTGAGATACAGTCGAACCTCCCGTAAACATCCTCGGGACCAAGGACAATTGTCCACTTACGGGAGGTTGAAAAAAAAAAAGTTCAATAGAGGGCATATGATACACCACAACAAGTAATTAACGATGAAATGATATATGCGATGAATCATACATTGAACTGCGGATATGAAATCTACGAAATCAAATGAAGCTATGATTCTTGCAGTTATAAACGCAATTTTAGTAATTTCATCGTTGATTCATTCATCACGGGAACATTAGAACCCACAAATAACCAGCTCCCAATGTCAGTGGCTTCATAGTTCAGGCGGCCAGAGCGTCGCACCGGTATCATGAGGTAACGGGTTCAAACGCCGTTGAAGTCCTGAATTTTTCAGGTTTCTCTACGCAGTTACTAAAAGTGAGGATCTTAGCTTCATTTGACAACTTGTAATTGTGTTTCAAGGTGTAGACAGGCCAAACACGACTCTTATTGGTCAAGACAAGAAATTCAAAGACCTGAGAGCTTCGATCTAACAAGTGAATCTTTTAAAGACCTCCTTTTTTTATATCAAATTACGGAGGGTTTTTAAAGATTTCTCTAAGTAAGGGCTGGTTTTGTATAAGATGCCATTTCTTCATTAAAATATGTTTGAGATTGGGTGACGACGTACCTGAAGCGTGCCTCTAATTCAGCAACGGTTGTTATTACGGGAAAGCGGACAACAAGAGGAGCAGGATATGGGATGGAATTTCCTTGCGAGTTTAAATTTCAAGGATGAAGGAGTAGTTTCTAAAGAAACTGTGGTGCTGCGTCGGTGGGGAAGTAGTATACAAAAATTTGGTTTTATCAACGGAGTTGATAATGTAAATTGGCCACCGTGCAGAGATTCTAAAAGCTGACGTTTCGAGCGTTAGCTCTTCGTCAGAGCGAATTGCTTTGACGAATTCGCTCTGACGAAGGGCTAACGCTCGAAACGTCAGCTTTTAGAATCTCTGTACGGTGGCCAATTTACATTATCAACTCCGTTGATAAAACCAAATTTTTGTATAAATTTCAAGGAGACAACTTTTCGTGCGACTAGAACAGTGTGCGATGCAGGGGCGATTAAAACATTAAAACCGAACCCAGTTCGTTAGAAATTTTCTTCATATTGTTTACTGTCCAGAGAGGATATTCTAGACCCTGTGGACCCCGAATAGATTTCCGTGTCTACTTTCGATAGACGTCCGCTCACGACACGGTAGGATAAATATATAGAAATCGCCGGGACCGTGGTTTGGTGTCCGCATTCGAGTGGTGCCCGCTTACGGGAGGTGTCCGTTAGCAAGGGGAAGGGGGAGAGGGGGAGGAAGAGAAAGGGATATATATATATATATAGATCTGTAGGAAGTAAAACGATCGTTTGATCCAAGCTTTTTATCTAATTATATAGATATCTATATTTATAACTGAATAAATGTGAGAAAGAAAATTTGCCCCGAGCGGGATTTGAACCCACGTCCCCCCATTACTAGTCGGGTGTGATCACCACTACACCACCAGGACAACCATGCTGGCATTACAGCCATCGAAGATGTGATTTACGTGGTTTAAGGCGTGGGCCTCCTGGGAGGTGACAAAGTAGGGGAGCCTATACCTTCACTTGATATCTATATTTATATATATATATTTAAAGTAAGCGAGGTATACTCTTCATTAAAGTCTGTCTGATGATCGCGTAAGCGTGAAACTGAGTCACAAAAAGTTACGTCTTATTGATTAGTTCAACCGCAAGGATAGACTATACTCAAGATTTCTATATAGTAAAACACTAGTAAAATCAATACGACCACTTCATCCGGGAACCGAGTGGCATATATTTCGTATGCAACACGAGTGGTCAATCTGACGACTCAACGCAACGAACGAGTGAGATATTCCTTCTTCCGCTTAAGTTTGTTGAGTTTCACTTCCAGCTTACGTGAAAGGCGATCTTTCAACTTCAAGGCTTTGGATTCAATAGTAGAGTAAATACAGTTGAAATTAAGCGATGATATACTATATTGAATCTTCTGTTGAATCCGAAGCCTTGAAGAAATCTGACCTAAAATGGACAGTTTTTTGCGCGCTCCGTCAACTGAAGTTCTCGTTCTGTTGCGAAATCAGTCTAATAACGGGATAATATGCGGGAAGAGGAAAATCTGTAGGGATTAGCGAGGGACGAGCGGGCCTTCCACTTGCCTCGCCTTCTATTCAGACTACCTGCATCTATCTGGATGGATGATAAGACCATTTTCGTGATACATGTACCGCGAAACTGACCATGAAAGATGAGATGAGTTCTCTGCAAATCTACGACTAAATGACTAAAGTTCCAGTTCCATGGAAAATGGGGACACACAGCGAATCTTTAATGCTCTTTCAAAGATTTAATCTTGTTCGCGTATAGTTTGGTTTGTCTCAAAAAGTTGCTCGAATAAGTTTGAAAAACGCAAAATTTGCAATCTGCTAAAGTTGGTTAAAAGGACTGAAGAAAGTGATGGGATATAAGACGTTAAGTTAGTGAGGGGTGAGTTAGGGTTCCAAATTGTCTGTGTAAGCTGGCGGTTTTGTTAGAACGGGCGGCAACGAAAAAGGCGCCCACAGAACGAAGGACGCCGCAAAAACGACGAAGGGTGAGGAGAAACCTTTCAGCTTTGCTGCTCTCTCGCGCACTGCACAACAAAACAAAACCACAAGCTAAGAGATTAAGCTTCATGCGAGGTCACGGAAGTTGTCTAAAGCTTGAACGGTGGGTCCTTCTATGTAACTTATGCAGACATCAAATTCAATCATCTTTTATTGATAAATTGTTGCAAAATCCGAAAGCCCAAACAGCAACCTACAAAGATGGTACGAAAGTTCATTTAAAAGTGCAAATGAGTGGCATGAACAAGTCAGGTGTGTACTGTGAAATATCAAGGTCGAACAAGACCGGTAGTTAGGAAATTACGCTGGTCGAAGCCTTGGCACCTAAACGCGGAACTCAAATCCCAACCTCGTTATCAGGGTCTCCATTGTCGTTGAAGAGACAAAAAGAGACCCTGAGAACGAGGTTGCTCAAATCCTTGTACTCAAGCGTAATTTTACAAGAACTCGACATGAGATACAGGGGTCAGTTTTAGCTTTTCTTTCTCTTCCGGTTTCTCCTGTGACGCCATGGGAGACTTGTTCTCTCTCCACGACTTCACAATTTTTTCAATCGCTCCAGGCGTCCATGATTGTGAAAGAGGTGAAGCCTCTATCTTGCTCAACAGCTTCGAACGAGACAGTTTTCTTACACGCGGAGTCGTTGCACAAAGCTTTCTGGATTTACTATTGTCTATTTTTTCGACGTGAGGTTCTGTCTTTGAATGAGGACTTGTCCTATTTATGCCATCATTGATACTAACAAAAGGAGGAGAAGCGATATTTCCTGGACTCGATTTGGCACACTCGGAATATGATGCCTCTGTTCTATCAGTTTCATTTGGGCTTACAGAGCCTGCGCGTCTCCTCCCTGATTTTCCAGACTCTGACCCCGAGTCTTCGCTCTTCCTGTAAACGAGCGAGGATGTGCAGCTCCGCGTGCGCCCTTGAGCTGAATCTGATTCAGATTCTCTGCCATCTGAGTCCTCTTGGCCTCCTTCGATGCTGGATTGGGAATCAGATCTTTGGAGCGAATGTCTCGATTTGTCTGCAAAAAGGAAGTTGCATAAAAATGAGCGTATTAATTAAGAGTTTCGGCATATATGTACTCATAGTTTCCCTGTCATACTACAAACAGGAAATCAAGCTATTAGCAGCGAGTTCTTCCAAGTAGGGATGGTGGTAATTGGGTGAAATTCAATTGCAAATTGCACGTTTCAGACATTGCTACCAAGTTCAGATATAGAGAACTTATTACTGGAGCTATCTTAATCTTAAGACTTGAAAAGAAATCATACTGGCATTATGGCACTTTCAAAGACAGTTTAGGTTCTTGAAACTTCTGAAATCGAAAGAAGCAACAACCTCATTTCCATGGCCTATCTTAGAGCCCAACTCTTGTCCGAGAAACAGCCTCGGCAAGTAATTTGGACCAGAAAATGTAATTTCAAGCATGAAACTAAGGCAACTTTTTGTTTGATCTCCAATGAACAAATGCAAAGCAGTGCTACTCTCGTGAGACAAAAATTGCGCGTGACAATTGTGCGACATCTTTGCGTTTTCGCCGTGCGTGAGAGTGTTACGTGACCGCCATTCGTGACAGTGTTTCATGACCGCCGTGCGTGACAGCAGAGACTGATACATGATTGGTGACTGAGTGAAGTGCAGTAAAGACCACCTTCCGGTAGATGCTCTGTGCTGGCGTGAGGTGATGAATAGAACGAGCTAAGACCTTTCTGTGCCATGGTGATGTTCTGCTCCGCTTTCTGGATGTATTTGCTAAGTTGAACATGAGTCTGAAAACAGGATGCAACAGGATAAAAAAACACGTTACACGACACAGGAGTATGATAAACATGACAAGTGTTTGTGGATTATGATTGTGAATATGTAAATGTAGTTAACTGGCAAATTTAAAGGTTCCCCCCCCCCCCTCCCAAATATAAATGAGATATTGTTTGATAACATTTTTGTCTTCTCCTTCAGCGATAATTGTAATGCTTGATGTGAGCTACCTTACTCGTTAGGGTTGGGATCAAAGTTCTCTTCGCCCAGTATAACCGCTGACCGGTTGGCTCAGTAGGTTGAGCACGGACTAACCTCCGGCCGAACCAACACTCAGGGTCTTAAATAACTGAAGGGAGAGTGCTGCCTTTGTAATGACATCTGCAACGGGTTAGACTTTCTAGTCTTCTCGGGTAAGGTCGATAAATTGTAGGCCCTGTCTCAACAACCCTTCAATGTTCATAACCCCGTGGGACGTAAAAGAACCCACACACTATTCGCAGTAGGGGATAGAGTTCCCGGTGTTGTGTTCAGGCCTCCTTTCATTCATCCATTCATTCACTCTCAGTCATCTTTCGGGATGTCACGCGGGATGTCACGCAACGATCCCAAAAGACGGCTGCGAAGGAGACTACTGTTTTCGCAGATTAATTTTAAAATGACGCTGAAAAGGCCACCAACCTTTGAGTATTCTCCCAGATGTTTAACGAAGGCATCCCGAAGACGATTTCTGAAGAAAACAAAAATACCATCGTTGCGTTTCACAAAAAGTTTAATTGGCCATTACCGAGTTCATGTTTGCCTCCTCATCAAAGCGAGTCTAAGTGCGAAGTTTTTCTTATGCAACATATGTAAAGTAGTAATTACCATCACAAAAAACTTCGCACTTAGGCTCGCTTTGAAGAGGTGGCAGACATGAACTCGGAAATGCCCTATTGGATGACTTGAACCAAAGCAAAAGTTATACCCAAGTTATAACGTTGAAAGGTATATATATTTTTTTCACAAACGAACCTTATATCTGCTTTCACTGTTTCCTTGGAAATCTGTAATAGAAAGGAATTTGTTTGTCCTTAGAAAGAGCATCATCGGATTTGGATTGTGGAAGGCAAAGTGTGATTTTCAATTGAATGAAGTGGAATCCAACAATCACTATAGAATCAGACTAAAATGAGGAAAAAGATACTTTCAACCAAAATAAATATTAGCAACCAATAAATGAAAAGCATTACAATGAACCCACTGGGAACTCGAAAAACCCGAGCCCCAGATGGGATTTGAACCCAACTCTATGGTGAGAAAGGGTGAAATGTGGGTCTTTGACTCGAGCTGCATCACGCAGCCACAGAGTCAAATAGCGACTGACAGCATAGCTCATAACTGCATCGCGCAGTCACATTGAGAGCATCATTGAAATCCAGTTGCCTGTATTTCTGTGAACGATGCGGCCAACCAACCACCAAAGTGAGCGAATGTGAGAGATTAATTAACACATATTAAATGAAAGGTATTACAATTGAACCCACTGGGAACTCGGAGAAATCCGAGAGGTTAGAGCATCCGTACTAGACCACGGAAGGTCGTGGGTTCGAATCCCATCTGGGGCTGAGATGACTTTGTTCTCGCGGGGGTATTAGATGCGGTTTGCGAGCTGGATGAGCTAACTGAACATGCTTTTTTAAAAATAAATATAATATTTCCTCGTTAGCGGTTAGTGTTTGTTAAGTGACCGCGGGTATTGAGTAGGTTGCGATAAAGTTGAGATAAAGAAAAGATTAAAAGATGAATTGAATTTGATTCCGATTAATTAAAAACCTTTCAATCATTCCAAACAAAAGAAAGGGCCTAGGAAACGCGAATGCATATTATTGTGTATAGAGAACAAAACCAAACACCGATCAACCAATTCTTTGTCCATTTTAACTTTAGTAAAAATAATAAACAAACCGCGATAACGAACAAGGTAAATCAATGCAGATTCTTTCTACAACATGCGCTGTTTTACCATGTATATTACCGCAATTTATGTATTATTACGCGGGATGCCACAGGAATATCACGTCATAAAACTAGTCGAATTCCTTTTTTCCTTCCCTTTTTTTTTGTAGGATTTCAAGAAATATAAATCTTTCGAGTTTAAGAAGTAGTAACAGGTGGTGGCGATCACTCTGCAGTGTATGGATGCGACAATGACCGTCGATATTCAGCCGAGCGACAGATTAAACTAGTGCTGTCTTGAGGGTTTACTCTCGTCGGACCAACAAAGAAATGGCAGCTTGGGAGAAACAGCTTCAAAGAAGAAACTTTAAGGCCAACAAGAGCACTAAAGTTTACTCTAATCACTTTGCCGGTGGATACCGTTGTGATACTTGCGAAAACCCCATTTTGTATACAAAAGGTTATCCAGACGAGCGCAATAATGTGAAGTGTACAGAAAACATCGACACGAAAGGAAAACGAAAGCAACATTTAAAGCCAGATTCCGAGCCTTCAGTGAAGCAATGCCGTGATAGCTATCTGGAGAAAGAGTCCAATTTAAGTGCTTCGTCCTCGCACAATTCCGAGTTAAGTTTTCCACTTTCAATCGAGGTTGATTTCACATCGACAATATTAATTTTTCTTATTTTCAGTTGTGTATTGCGTTCCATTAGCATTAGATCAGTTTGAAGAAGGGAATAGTTTCTGATCAGTTTTTACTTTCGTTTCAAATACTGTATACGATGACATTCGCTTTTCGGTGGTTAGCGACTAGTTTGTTCGCGCCCTGGGGATCCCAGAAGTCTTTCTCATATGAAGGGGAAAACAAAGAGGCCTGGAGACCGGCAACTCATTCATTCTTTCCTCATGTTGCCGCCAAAAGCTTAATAGGGAATTTAAGAAATCACGACGGCTACGGGGACGAAAACGTCACTTCAAAATATACGTTTGAGCTATTCTAAGTATTTCGGGATTATTCAATCTTGTTTATATTATACAATATGTGCGACGTGTCCTATAACTGGATTGGGTACGAACGGATTTGAAGTAAGGAGCGAGACTGAAAGATTCACTGTAGTTTGTCCACGTTGTCGTCAAAACCTCCAATTTGGTAATTTCACTTCTCATATGACCCGTACGGCCCCGCGCGCGCTTTCATTGCAAAACTATTGTTAAAATCCCCGTATTAGGGCCGTACGCGAGGGCGCGAGAAGGGCCGGAGAAAGCCGTACGGCCCTGCTAGGATCGCGTACGGCCCTCATACGGGGATTTTCTCAATAGTTTTGCAATGAAAGCTCGCGCGAGATGCGAACTAAAACAACTTTGTTGCTATATAAATCCCGACTTTTCGGTCAAAATGAGCGACGTAAGTGAACGTTCCGAATTTTTTTTACCCGACAAAAAAAAAAAAAAAAAAAAAAAAGGAAAAGCGCGGTGGTCATATGATAAAATGCTTATTGACTGAGTTAGGTCCGACCGGACGGGAAAATATTTGGCCCTCGGTCATGGCGCACCGCCGTACGCCATGCCGTACGCCATGACCTCGGGCCAAATATTTTCCCGTCCGGCCCTCCTACTAAGTCAATAGGAGACCATTATATAACCCTTCTTAACTTTCAAATTTACATTGGGGCTGACGAAGTTCGGTAGATCCGAACGAAATATTCCACTTGTCTAGTCTTTTTAGTCTTTAATTGTGCTCTGAGTTTTGGAAATTTTTATAGTTTTAATTATGGTTCCAGAGCAGGAAAACAATATTTTTGGTTTTACATAGCAGTAGTTTTGACGAGTACGGGAGAGAAATGTTGAAAAATGCGTGCCGCACGTGCAGCACGATCATTTGGGTTTTTTC
>NC_090885.1:29524619-29532119 GCF_036669925.1 Montipora capricornis
GGGTTTCAACTGGATGGCAGGCTCAAGCCAGCTTAACTTATTGCAAGTCAAATAAATAACCCGGGAGTTCCGCTTTTGGGCTTGGCTAAATCTATACATTATGCTGTTAAAAAAAAACAAAAACAATATTATTGGCCACAGAACACATGAGCATCCGAGGAAGACAAATTTGTAACAAGGATCTTATTGGGTACTTGATACAAAAATTAATATCTACCTCTTGCAGTTCACGTTTCAACTTCAGCAACTGAGTTTTAAAAGATTTCAGATCGGTCAACATTTGCAAGAAACCGGCGTCATCCATTTCTACAATGTCACTCTCTCTATCCAAAACAGTCATTGGCTTTGGAGGACGGAATGAGACCACAGTGGTTCGTCGTCGCAAAGGCCCAGGTCTTCTACCAGTTTTAGTTCTTGGCAATGCCATATCATCTGATGAGATCTTACGTGAGTTCGATGTTTGTTTAGAAAATGTATTTGATACTTCATCAGTGTTTTCTTGATGAGAGGAACCATTTTCATCTGATCTTTGAAAACTAGCTGAGGGTTCATCAATTCCATTCAAAGTTTGAATATCAGTTTTCGAAACTGAAGTCTCCCTTGTTCTAAGATCAGCCTTACTTGACGACAATCCATGATTTAATGAATCCAGTTGGCTTTCATGAACATTACTTGCATTCTGATTTGACAATGATGATGATGATGCAGAGACAGTGCTTTTGTTAAGAGTATCTGGTGAGTTTTCCATGTCATGGCAGTCTTTGCCGATCATGAAATCATCCGTTTCAATGTCTGTACTAGACCCATTTTCCAAACTTAACCTCTTCAAAGATTCAATCTCCTCACTCAAGCTTATTGAGGTTGAGATGGAAGAACTATAACCAGAATCACTTTCATTATCATGCTTTGGTGTGTCAGATGTACCACTTTGCAAACTAACAAAATTGCTCATGCCAACAGAAATCTCGGCATTGTTGTTCAGTTCTTGACGAGAATTTCGATTGTTCCGAAACTTTTTCCGCGTAAAACTCTTTTGCCTTGACACAAAAGTCTTTGAACCCCTACGCTGCCGTGAATAAGGAGTTTTGGACCTTGACATTTGGTCATCATTAGAGGTGATGAGTGTTTCAGCAGAAGATTCAATATTTCCATCAAACAGAGCTTCCAAAGGTTTTTCTCCTATGTCGGCTTCTTTGTCACATTTATTTGGTGATATTCTGTCTGCAATTTCCGATAAATTGAATGACATCACATTAAGTTGGGATTCAGATAGAAAAGGGTGCTTTTCCTTCATTTCATTCTGTTCTTGAGGAAGAGGAGATGTTGGTTCCTGGGTTAAACTGGTATCATGTGACCTGTTCCAAAAAAAGTTCCAGTTAAAGTAAACAGGAGTCTTTTTGAAATCAAGGCTTAAAACTTTGGTTGCTTAGTGTTTAGTTAACAAAATCCAAAATCCAAAGAAAAATAAAAATTGATTTTTTGGTCACACTAGCACTAAAGTCAATTGTGAACGTAGGCCTATCAGGTGAAATCATCAGTTGAACTGCAAGCTTGCAGCTCAACTGACTCTGATACTAGTGTAGCTTTAGGGACTGCTACTAGTCTACCTTTATAATAATACAGTATTACACTCACTTCAGTGGTTTGTCATCTGCGACTTCAGTCTGTTGGATGCAGTCTCCAGGAGTCTCTACAAAAAGAAGTCATGGCAGGATATTGGGAATTATTAAAAACTGGATCATTGGATAATGCAATTTGAGAGTTTTGATTGATTAAGCCATCATAGGTTATGAGCCATTATACCATGATCTACAAACACGCTAAGCATATGCATGATTTTTTTGGTCTGTTTATTTTTATTGTAGTCTAGTTTTCTATATTTTGGGGGCCTTTTTAATAAAACAATTATTCCACTCGCGCTTGTTGGATATGAGATGATTATGGCCAACTCGGCGCTATGCGCCTCGTTGGCTATCTATCATCTCATATCCAATGCGGGCTCATGGAATAAATTGTTAAATAGACCTTCTCAGAAATGTATCAATAACGTAGCATAGTATTCTGTGCTACCATCAGACTGCTGAATTACTTTTGCCCCCCCCCCCCCCCTACATTTTCAAGGTATGTTTAGCTAGGTGTTTGATATACTGCAACTTAAGAGATTTACAAAAAGAAGGCCAATGGAAATACAAGAGATTAGGCCAACACACTTCTTAATGGCTTGATTTTCTTTTGTGATTTAAACATAGCAGCACGGAGTAACCTTAAGCCTGAGTTTTTGATGTACTTTTTTTACAAATCTGGTATTTCCTCATCTTTTGGAACCTTGATAGAGGGAGAGTTATTTTAAAAGGTCTTCTTTCAAAGGTCACTTTCATAAAGAGTGTCCTTTTTTGTGTTATTCAGGGTAAAAGAGATACCCCTGTGAAACAAAACTGGATTCCACTTTTGTAAAAGGAAAGGAAAGGAACTTAATTTAAGTGTCTAGTAATGTTAGAGCTGGAGCACTAATTGGGGACACTGTAAACTGAAATTAACAACTATCGTAAATCAAGTCAAATGTTGGCTTTTGAGGAGAGGGAAAACCAGAGTACCCAGAGAAAACCTCTCGGTGCAGAGTAGACAACCAACAAACTCAACCCACATAGGACACCAAGTCTGGGAATCGAACCCAGGCCACATTGATGGAAGGCGAGTGCTCTCAACACTGTCCCGTCCCTGCATGCCAAACAGCATGTCATTGTCTGCTCTTTCTTTTTCCTCCACCAAAGAGTATCTCATGAAGTGTAACTTATTCCACACATACCTGCTTCTGATGATGATCCCACATTGGCAAACCCAAATGAACGCAGGTATCCTTCTGTCAGTTTAGTATTTGACATCTGCATCTTACACCTTGGAGTCAAAATGGCTGAATTGTATCGTCCTTTGGGTACTTCATCATTAGAAATTGTTTGCACATCATTTTGCAGTTTAGATGGAGTTACTGTGTTTGTCGTGTTCATTTCTTAGTAATTTTCTCTAAATTACCTGTTGATGCCAAAATTCAACCATGCAAAGAAAATTGAAGTCAATACAAGATCAAATCAACACAAAATAATTCTTTCTTCAGGTGCTTTGAAAAGTGGGGCTGCGATTGAGCAGGTGTAAGCAACACTGTTATTAACATTTCACTACCACACCATAATATGGTGTAACACATTTTGTAGAAGAGCAATTTTGTAGCTTAAACAGAGTAAAATCCATTCAAGAACTTGTCGATGTCTTCAAATAGAAATATCAGAGTTTCAGCAAACCAGTTCATGACTTTTTTGATACTATTTTTTGTTATCTTTGGTGTTCAAGATTCCCAGTGACGGCTAATACATGTAAGTGGTCAGCCCATGTTTCCATGACAACCACTAAAGCAAACTAATTGTTGGGTATAATACAATGCAACCTTTGGAATTGTCCCTGAAAAACTTAAGAGAAATAGCATATAAATCCCTGGTACAGCCAAAACTAGAATACGCCAGTGCAGTTTGGGACCCGTTTTTAAAAAAAAGATATCATTGCACTGGAAAGGGTTAAACACAAAGCAGCACAGTTCTGCTCACAGAATTATAATAGCTATGTGAGTGTTACAGACATGTTTAATGACTTAGGGTGGGATACACTGGAAATGAGAAGGAGACAGTTTAGGTTAACAGTTATGTATAAATTATTACAGTGCGACGCGCCTTACCTTGGCCACCGAATAAAGTTTTTTTACAAATAATGGTCCGCCAATCAGGATGTGTGAATTTGATTGACAGCCACATCTCATTGCAAAGTTCGCACAGTTGTAAGTTGAATGTTCACTGTTGCACGGGTTGTTGAGTTGACGTGTTCACACGTAATTGTCAAGTGTGAAAGTTTGTTGGGTGGTCATGGTAAGGCGCGTTGCACTGTAACTCAAGTCTCATGGTCTAATAATTATTATTGATATAGATAGCCGAAAATATTTAATTCAATATTCTCAGAGTCCCACGAGGAGAAGCTGTCAACTTAACTTTTGTGTGCCATTATGCAAAATTTAGGACATTTTTAAATTTTTATATTTTCCGAGAACTATATCTGACTGAAACTGTCTCCCTGAGGCCACTGTATCATCAAGTTCACGTTTTAAATCTAAAAAAATAGCTTTTCTTAAGGATGGTGCCTACTAATTCAAAGGTATTTTTGCCCCAGTTTATGATTATGCAGGAAATGTAGATCTTAACAAGTGTTATTGAAATCCAAAAAGAAAATTGGGGGTAACCACGCATTTTTCAAAGATAATTGTTGAATAATATTTGTAAACAGCTATAAAAAACAAAGCAATGTATGGAGATCTTTCTCAAATTGAAGCTTCATTATCTCTCAAAAATGCACGGTTACCCCCAGTTTTCTTTATACCAAGACTACTTACTAAGTTCTACTTTATCCGGATAGTTTCAAACCGCGCAAAAATGTTACTGTATAAGCAAGCTGCACTGATAGGAAACCTGAGTATCTTGAGATGCGCAGAACGTATGCGCAATAACAATAGTAGGCACCATCCTTAAATAATATAGATATCTTTATTTAATTTTATATTATTATTTTACATCATTTTACAGTTAGTGTGATGTCTTGGCGATTTTTACCGACCAAATATATGTATGAATTGGCAAGTGATCACTTGTACCACCCAAATTTCCCACGTTTCTCTCTTACAGGACTCTCCACAAGAAGGCAATTGCTTTAAATTGAAAGGATTCTAAGTGTGATTCCTTTAAAGAATTATTTTGGGCTAAGAGTGAAAACAAAATTCGGAAACTAACTCTTTTGAAACACAAACTTAACACAAGTCTTACAATCTACTAGCAAGACAAAAGAAGACCCTATGAATGAAAACGGACAACGACGAAAAGCGACTCACTCGAATGAAGCCAAAACAAACATGATTATCTTATAATTGAGAGTCAACCATATCCCCAATCCCTCTAGACAGCGTAAACCTGACACTTCCTCTGGGTAATTAACCGGTGTTTAATCTAGTAATTATTCTTAAACGTTCTTTTAATCAGCCAAGGGAAAGTTTGTAACTAGAAAACTCTCGCAATTTTTGAGCAGGTAAAATTATCGCACGGTACTTGTCCATTTCTCCGGATCCAGACGCGATAGACGCTTGACCGGGGACAGGTTAATTAATGTTTTTGTGGTATATTTGATACTTCTAACAGACCTGATATCGTTTACAAGATCCTGCCAATCTGTAATTTGGCCCGTAAACTATGTTTGACGTCAAAGGCCATAGTTTAAAAACAAAAGTGGTCATAAAGTGATTATCAAATGAAATACGAGGTTTGTTCCCGCACAGGATCAAATTATAAGCCAGTCGGCAATTCCAAGGGTTCTCATCGAGGTGTACGCACAACTAACTTATAACAAGCTATGGCTAAACTACTACAAAAGGACGCTAACACAAATGCTTGGCAAACTTAAAAAAACTCTGACAAAACATTAATATGAGTAACTTGCACATTTCAGACCATCGATCGTGATCGAAGGAAACAAGCGGTCTTTATAAAATAAAAGAAATGAGACAAGGAAATATACCTCGACCTCAAAAAGAACGTGGATGAAAGCTTCTCCCCAAAGACTCTTCAGTTTTTTCGTTCATTTCGAATTCATGGTGACCAAACGCCATTCACGATGAGTTTTCTTGTTGTTGATCGAGTTCTTTGAATACCAAGGTTGCCGTAAATAGGGCGAAAGTATTAGTCCCAGGCCCCTCTCTATGCTACGACGAGGACGAGAACGAATACGAGTTTTGACTGCCCGTTTTTAGCGAAAATACTAAGGAAATTTATAACCCGTACGCTTAATCTTACTCTTTGTTAGCAGTATAGGTTGCTCAGTTATTCTTATTGCTGTTAACTGAGCCTTTTTGCTCATCAAAAAAAGCCAAAACTGCTACCGTGTTGTTGACTTGTTTTGCTTCGACAACATTTTTGCAAACCCTCGCACTAAAGTGACGACGGCATCACGTTTTTTTCGCCAAAATGACGCTGGTTTGCGCGCGCTCACTGCTGTCTTATGAGAAAATCTCGTACTCGTAGTCGTTCTCGTACTAGAATCTAAAGCTCTCTAATGCCATGGATATGGAGGGACTATAACATAACTTACCCATTTGGTTAGAAGAAAGGCGTTGTTATAAATAGAGGCAATGCATTTTGCATCAGGGTCGCAGTATTTTATAATAACTGTTTTAACAATCTCAATGGGAACCTTTGAAGCAAGCGGAACTTGCGCAATGATATCTTCTGGTACAAAAAACAGGAGTAACCAGCACCCTCAGAGATGGAGGGGCTGTATAAACCCCCCCTTTTTTTTTGCGCAACGTTATTTTCTCCAAAACCCCTTTCCCCCTCCCCGCACACTTCCGTGATCCATACCAAAATCTAGCCCCCCACTTTCAAACGTACTCCGCGGGCCCTGAAATTACTCCGCTTTCGCAAGAGGCAATACATCAAACGAACGCGCTCGAAAGAAAGGGCCATTTTACTTCCTCGATATTTCCGCCAAGTTATGAAAGGATTAATTACCTATAACTTAATATTTCTAAAGTACGTTAAAGCTGATGTAGCCCTTACAGTGCAACGCGCCTTACCGTGGTCACCCAACAAACTTTCACATTTGACAACTACGTATAAAATACGTCAACTCAACAACCCATGCAACGGTGTTCAACTTACATCTGTGAGAACTTTGCAAGGAGGCCTGACTGTCAATCAAATTCACACGTCCTGATTGGCGGATAATTACTCGGGCCCGCCCGTAAGGTCTCCAGGTTATAAAACCACTCGAGTGTCTTTTTTTTATTACTATTATTGTTGTCACAAATGTGCATACCCCACGGATATTGATTTAAGCTCCGATCAGGTGAATTTACTTTCGAACCCTTCAGGATATCTAAATTTCCCCGCCGCGATTGGAACACCCACACTTTCCCCAGCTGTGTGGTATTAGACCACTCGGCCAACGTGACGGACTTCCGTCTTCCTGAGGAGAGCAAACATTTATTTTGGATTTTTTTCCCCCGCGATGATTGACACAGTATTAAGCTATTTGATAAAGTGGACAGATACAGGAGAAATTTCTACGTTATTTCTAGATCCTGCTTCGTTCTTGTGTGTTGCTCTGTGAGCATTACTTTTACATAGAACGAATACTTGAATGGAAGTATTTTGCATAGAACGAATTCTCCAATATCAGGAGGTTTCGCCGACAAGGCGAATTAGTTATCGCCGTCACGGGGACTTCGCATCGGTCCCCCATCCAAGAACTAACACCACCATTCCAAGGGGCTTAACTTTAGCTGACCAACGATTGTGATCGATCTTTGTGTTGAATTCACACATATCTCGTCGAACTTTATAGCACTTGAAAGAAAAAAAACAAACAAACAAAAATCCGGTGTCTTGCCGTCATTTTAACACAGATGCGTGAGTTGTT
>NC_090885.1:29549619-29572119 GCF_036669925.1 Montipora capricornis
AGGACATTGTTGTTGGTTCTTTGAGCTCCACTTCAATGTTAAAGAAGCACTTTGTCTATCATGCACCACAAGGAAGAGATCACTATCTCTTGTTTTTCTTTGCAGGTATGGACTTGATGCCAACAATGCAATTTTAGCAGAGGATAAACACAAACCCATGTGAGTCTTTTAGTACCTAATTTGGTTTCAGTTGGTTACAATCAACCTCGACTTTACAGTTGTGTGCTTAGTTACCTGGCCTTTGAATGAAAGTGAGGCTAGTGTTGACCTTGTTATGACACAGACCTCCCTCCTTTTCTCATGTTAATGATATTGTTGTTGTGTATATTAGTAAGCATTTAATACATAAGAAAAGAAGTGAGGTTTCTATCAAAACAAGGTCAACTCCGGCCTCGCTTTCATTCGTAGGCCAGGTAACTAAGCACACAGCTGTAAAATGATCTATTCCAATTATTGTGAGCTGAGTAAAAATAATTTAAAATGGACAATTTTGGTGGAAACTCTTAAACCTTATTATCTTTTATTTATTCCTATGGCTGTGATTATTTGAATAAGCTTTGCATCTGATGGCTGTTATTTGTGCAGGAGAGATGAAGCTTTGAACTAAGTCACCTCCAGAATTCATACATTTTGATGCAGGGTAGGATTTTGCTAGCAATGCTAACAACCTTTTTGTCTTTTAATTAGTTATAAGGAAATGGTGGAAAAATTTACTGTGGAGTATATTCCTGGTGGAGCAACTCAAAATACCGTACGGGTTACCCAGGTAAGTGCCTTTCTTAAGAAGCCAAATGTTTTCCTTGTAAGCTATAGCCTGCATCATGTTTTTTATATAGTCCAAGTGTGAGAACACAAAAAAAGCCTTTGATAATTAAAAATAAAATAAATAAATTATTAATTATTAATAATTACAAATTGCTCAATGATGCATGTAATTATTATTATGGAACAACTTTAATTTATTAAGTAAGAGTATGAAAAGTGTTCAAGACTTAAACAAATCTGCAAGTAAGAAAAACAATGTGAGAACTAAAATTAATGTGGTGTGCCTTCTTATATTGCAGTGGCTCTTAGGAAGTGACATTAAATCAACGTCATACATGGGTTGTGTAGGTATGGTTGACATTTCAAGTGCTATGGCAGCTTTATGAGACCAAAAAAAAGGCAAACAAATGTATCTCTTTAACGTTTCATTTTCTCAGTTGTTGGAATGCATTTTAGCCATTTCCTTTTTCCCCTTGAGACCTGCTCTGTCCCTTATTGATACGTAAAATCATCTTGCGTAAGAGTGAAATCTAGAAGTGTCACCCTTGGAAAGAAAATAAAGGACTACTTTACTAAGCTCAGGTGGTAGGCAGCCCTTAAGGATAAAAGACTAAGCATTATAATCAGTATTTATGTGTGAATAATTTATGAACTTGAAAAAAGTCATAAAAGGAATTGCGTGACTTTCCAGCCTTCAAGTGTAGACATTTCCTCCTGGCATTCCTTTTCTTCACCAAAAAGCAATGTTCATCACTGTAGACATTTATTGCAAACAATTTCAGTTTTTCCCAACCTATAGAAATACATTCAAGTGTCATTGGCTGAGGAAGAGAATATGTCACAGAAATTATTTTGCCATTTGGGAGGTCCGCAGACACTTTACGTTTTAGAAAAGAAAAACAATGTTTTGAAATTAGTCTGTGTCCATGGCCTATTTGCCTGTAAAACTGAATTTTACTAATTTTACTAATCTATTAATAATTATTTTTTCAGGCAAGGACGAGTTTGGTAAAATTCTGGAAGAAAAAGCTGAAGAAGCTGGTGTTAGCGTAAACTATTTAATTGATGAGAAGGAACCAACAGGGACTTGTGCTGTGTGTATCACAGGAAAACACAGGTATTGGTCATGCCCCCTAAAAGAAGAAACAATATCTACAAGCTCGTCTCTGTCCAAGCTGGGTTCTCATTAGTTTTTTCATGTAAATGGAGAAAAGATTGCTTTCCTTAGTAAATGAAGAGGGAAGGCCATCAATTTAGACTTTTTTAATGGTAAGACCTAACCCACTGACTCCCAAACTGCCTCCATTGACATGGAATTTTGTCTGGCATTGGACAGAGTAAAATCTATAACCGTAAACGTCCATGTATAATCCGCTCTTTTTTTCACAAAATTGAAGCCATAAATCAAGGGTGCGGCTTATCTATGGATACATCTGTGTTTGGAGTTTTAAAAAACCTAATTAATATTCATACAACTTCTTAAGATCTCAGTAAAGAAACATAAAAGAAACTGAGAACATGTTGCTGTTGTTCATTGACTTTTTAATGAGTGATGGCTCCTAAAGGAGCCGTTTGTGTCTTCCAGTGTTTATCAGCGAATCTTGCTCTCCAAGAGTTCTTTCAAGCGATTAATTTTTGCTTTACTCGAACAAGTAAACACCAACCTACAAGGAATCTCCATTCCTCCGCACAGCTGTTTGCAGTCTTCGCCCAGTCACTTCCATGCATATCTTTCCGCCACATGTGATAAAATACCACAAAATTCGCGAGTACTCGGGAGGTAAATGGCCTTCTGTTTCGTTGTCCTTGACCACCTTCTCGGCAAATTTGTCGACTGCATTATCAAGCTCCTGTTCTGCATGAATTTTTTCGCCTATTGCGGGTTTCCAAACATCTTTATAGACGTGGTTATGATACCCAGGCACAGGCCCTGGCCCTGGCGCAGACTCCTCCCCACATTTAAAGCTACTAAGCACTCGTTTGTTTTGTTTCAATCGAAGGAATTTCAACTTTATGGTGAAACCTTGATTGTTTGTCCTTGTTGGTTTATAGCAATAGAAAGTTACTTGAACTTCAAACTTTATTGTATTACATTTTTTTCCAAAATCTGTGCTTTTAAATTCGGGGTGCGGCTTATCTAGGGATGCGGCTTATACATGGACATTTACGGTAATTTCAGTAGGTAAGGATTTACATGTAACAATAGAGTATAATACTTAGCAATCTCATTGATCTCTTTTCTGTTTCTGACAGTTCAATGCCGGTTGTGTTAGGCATTTGACTTTTGTAAACAACCTTACAGGACACTACTGCATTAATTGTTTCAAACTGTCCACAGATCTTTGGTGGCAAATCTGGCAGCAGCAAACTGCTACAGCAAATCTCATTTAGACCAGCCTGAAAACTGGGCATTTGTAGAAAAGGCTCAATATATCTACATTAGTGTAAGTATTTTAAGCATCACTTTGTTATGAAAAAGTAAACAAATAAATGCTACAACTAATAAATTATTATACATATTTGTTGTTGTTAGAACATTTCATTACATCAGACTTATGATCAGTAATTTTATTTGAAGGGCTTTTTTCTGGAGCGAGGAAGAGTTGATTATGAGATTGGATCATGAATTTTTGTGGCATGTGTTTTCTGCATTCTGTTTGGCATAAAAAATAGTACTAATTTAAATTGTTATTGTACTCAGCCCTTTGGCTGAGATCTTTCTTGGCTGCTCCTCTTTGTTGAATGAAAGGAAGTTCCTTGTTCCAAGTATATACGTGTAAACATGGCAGCAACTGCCACCTGCTGCCAATTATCTGAGGCACCCAATGAAATGCTTTGGTTAAGTATGTTTGAGAAAGTACATTGTAAATTGCTCAGTCACTTAAGAGATTTGAAACTAGGAAGACTATTCCCCCTATTTCTGAAGGGGTTATTTTTGGTACTTAAGAGCATTTTTGGGAAGCAAATACGGATGTAATTTCAACAAGACAGCTTCCTCTCTTTAAGTTTTTGTAAGGCACCAAGTGTTAGTCTGGTTGAAGTTGAACTTGAGACCTGCAGTATAGTAGTTTGATGCTCAACTCACTGAGCAAACAAATCAGGCCTTAATAAAGGCTTCCACCTTCATTGTCGTTTTGGTAATGCATGTCAATGGTAATTGCCTAAATGCCATTTGAATTCAGTTTCAAATCCAAGGGACATACCAGTAGTATTTTGTTTCAACCCAACAGTAACAATTGGGTGTTATCTATTGTTTGCAGGGTTTCTTCTTAACAGTGTCTATTGAATCAATTGTAACAGTAGGAAAGCATGCTGCTGAAAAAAATAAGGCAAGTAAAATGATGCTCAACTGTGTGGGCATTTTTGTTGAAGGTATTTTGAAAGATAGATTGGATTTCTAATCTGACTTTGAATTTGGTGGTCAATAGAAGAAACACTCGTGTAATGTGTTCAGCCTCGTAACTGAAACATTAGCATGTTTGTACTTATGCATTTTTCTAATATTCGCGACAAGAGTGAATTCTTTCACCGAGTATAGACCTGTGAACATTTAACTAATGAGAGATAAAAACGTTCTATTCACGCTTCACAATCTTCAGAGCCAATGACGTCATGGCTCAGTTGACCAGTAACGTCCACCTATACTCACTAATCATCTTAGCAAGAAAAGTTGTACTGAGTCTCATGTAAACAACTGTATACACAAATCATTTGAGTCTCAGACCAATGACTTGAACTTGGGTCTCCAAATTATTGTTAGTATACAACAACAGTCCTCTTCATCCAGGACCTGTAACATAACTATGGAACTGCTTCTCTCCAATGATGTGGGGAACTTGCAATTATTATTTTAAACTCAGTCAAGAACCACTTGATGTCCATTTGAACTTGCAGCAGCCTTAATCTGAATGTTTGTTATAATCTCTTTGTCTCCTCCTTGTTTCATTTACTATAGTGTTCTTTATCATGCACTAGTAACCCCATTCAGCATATAATGTGCACTCAGCACTCATTGACAGATAACACCAGTCTATGAAAAACCTTTCGCACATAGCACTGCAAGGACCTTAACTCTGAGCTTTCACTTACGTTCATTATCATTGCGTCACCTTGTAAAATAGCCTGTAGAGCAGGCGAGATTTCTTCGAGCAAGCACTGACATCGTAAAAAAGTTCACCCGCCATCTTGAATTTTTCCCTTACCGCACCCTACAAACGAGTCATCGATGATATCAACAGACAAACAACACACTGATTTATTCTCACAGTACTGCCCAATGTATTCTACAATACAGGTACAGACCTTAGACCTATAGATGGATCGAAACACACATATCACTGTTTAGTCTTCCCAGCCAATTACATCTAGGCTCAACTGACAGTCGACCAATAACATCACGAATAAATAGACCAATGACATCTACTTCTTCTTATAGTATCTACTGAGGTTACACAAATGACTTGACTCTGAAGATAACCTCCACTCGACAGGTTGTCAAAACGTCACTCAGTGTCATCTCAAACAGTCCTTTTCAGGACTACACTCATGTACACTCACCCGGACGATCCTACTTTACTTAATTATGAATAAATTGAGAATAAATTGTCAGTTTTGCTCTGTGAAAGCTGGCAATAAATGTAAGTTGAAGTATTGTAGAACTTAGTAAGTAACATGTTTTCAAACTTAACTTGTTTTGTGTGAGAGTAACAAAAACTCAAATTTATTTCAAAGTGTTTACAAGTAGTTCACTCAACTTTTCTTCGTGTATACGACCTTTCCTTACCTTGTAAATTAATCACACCGACAAAAACAAGTCGAAATTCGCCAAATGACAACAGCCGAGAAGAGTAATGGCCGCCACTTACAAACACTCATTCCCAGGGTCCTCTCCCTTCCTAACAGAGACCATGTGACAAACACTTGGCTCTCGCATACAAATAAATAAAGAAAAAAATATTGCCGGTGCTGACAAAGTGTGGGGAAATCCCACACAAAAGCTGTTAAATTTGCCCATTAAGAACTTTTTATTGTTGCTATAAACCATAGCATCCCACATAAACGCCTTTAGGCATCTTGCCTTCTCTGTTGCTGCCTTCTTGATACTGTGCTTGACAATGAACAGCCTAGATGTGCTATGATTGGATGAAATTGAAAATGACGTGGAGCATAGTTTTGTTTACCACCGGCTGTTACAAACTCTGTAACTTGCCAGGCCATTGAACGTGAAGATGCACTTTAAAAGGCATGGTACCTTTAGCACATGTGGATGACTTGTCAATCAACCCTGGGCGTATATACAGCCCTGTGAAAATTTGTGCAATGAGAAGCCCCTAACAGCAATTTGTGAGTAATACAAGATGTTGTAAGTTGTCCTTAAAATCACTCACTTTTCTTGCCCTAGAAATATCTTTCAGGGGTCCCCTTTCTGTGTTGGTGTTTGTTGGATTATCGGTGGTGCTTGATTGGATTTGAAGGCAGATTGGAGCAACTCCATTTATTGTTCATTTTCTTGTTTAAGTTTTAAAAGACGTGGCCAATAATGTAATATTAAAAATACCAAAAAACAGGGATCCATTAACTTTCTTTGTAAGTGGAAATATTGTAGTGTATCATCTGGAGTTTGAAATGGTTTTTACAATTAATGTCATGTATTGCAGGTTTTCTTAATGAATCTGTCAGCGCCATTTTTATGCCAAGTATTCAAAAAGCAAATGATGGATGCGATGCCTTTTGTGGACATTCTTTTCGGAAATGAAACTGTAAGTACAGCAAAGTCATGGCCTTGATATTCCATTCCTGAGACAATGGTGTCCAGGGATGTTTGGTCAGGTCTTGGTTGGCAAAATTAATTTATTTTGGTCACAGAAAAGCTTCTCGTGGTGTATCTGAAGTTCCCATGATGAACCTTGAAAGTTACTTTCAATTGAGACTTTGAATAATCAGCTCTTCTTAATGATGAAAACTTTACATTTTCAATGCATAGGAAGCCGGCATTTTTGCAAAGGAACAAGAATTTGGAGTAAGTACTCTCAAACTATTCTCGTTTAGTCCAGGCCAGAATTTTAAGGAGAGATTGCTTTGGGGCTGGTACTGTTGCATCCCTGTTACTACACATGTAGATGAAATGTAAGTCTTGGTCATTTTCAAGAAAATACACCACAAGAAGAGCCAGACATACTGATAGTAATGACTGTGATACCGATAGTGATAATGATAAATTATTCACCTTTATTGGGGCAATGACGGGAAGATGAACTGCGCAGTATCAATAAAAGGGTACTTGTTGGTGCATTACACTTAACAGGATTGTTGTCTTGAATCGTAACTTTGTAAGTTGCATTCATTAATCTTTGTATCAGAGTAAAACCTAAGCATGTCTGGCCACAGTTGTTCGAATGCTGGATATTTTTATCGGGGGGATAAGTCACTATCTGTCATTTCTAATCTCTGCAAAGATTTCAGTATTTGCCCTCATAACTGTGCATATACACTCTTCTAAGGACATCTAGTTAAAAGTTATGTAAGAAAATCTTGGCCAACGTTTAACTTGAAGTATATTTTATTATTATATAAACACCAATGAAATACCAAGTGAGCTTTCTCGCGAAAATATGATATCTTCACACGTGAAGATAACAGGGAGCTTAAGCATGCGCGTTTTTAAGACGCGGACGGCAACCGGAAGTGAGCTGTTTTCCCTTTTAACTTGTTTTCACACAACCGCATTTGCATTGTTAAGTATCTTTTCTCCTCTAGAGATGATTACTATAAAAATCTGGGAGACACCACTGGCTTGGCGTGCGAAATGTTCTCTTCCGGTTGCCGTCCGTGTCTCAAAAACGCGTGTGCTTAAGCTCCCTAACATGTTGTCTCCACACGTGAAAAGATCACTGTTGCTATGGTTACATATGAAAATCGCGCCTTTCGATGTCTTTCGTGATCCCTTTTCACTCGCTGCGATCACTCGTGAAATATTTTTCAACACTCTATGAGAAATTTGGTATCTCCGCGCGGCCTATCCACTGGATAAAGATATCCGGCTTTTGAACAACCGGGGTCTGTTTTAACAGGATAGTTCCAATCCTTTGGAAAAAAGGCATCTTCCGGGTGGCTACCTGTAAAAAGGTGTTTCTCTTTAATCTGGTTTTATTTCTATAAATTCAACAGACGGAGGACCTAAAAGAAATTGCCCTGAAAATGTGCTCTTTGCCTAAAGTTAATGAAAGCCGTTCTCGTATGGTTGTGATTACACACGGCAAGGAACCAGCTATTGTTGTTAAAGGTAACTTTACCATTAAAGGGGCATTTTCATGAGTTTTTGCCATTTATCTGGTCAAAACTTTTATCACTTATACCTTAACTTGTGCATAAAACACTTCTTAGATCCATAGTGAATCGAGGGACACGTTATGAAACCTTAAAAGCTTCAAAAGCGAGAACAAGGCTGTCGCAATCGATGTTGAATTGACCGCGACAGTGCACAATCTTTTGTTTTTGCTTCGTGCAGGTTCACAAATTAGTTGCGCATAATTTAATCGAAAGATTTGATTGGTTATCTTCTCTCAAAAAAAGGTGTGTTTTTGTGCAGGGTCAAGCCCAACAATACAGACAAAAAAACACAAAAAGACTTGTCGAGTTTCATAACCATCCCAATGCATTAACTGTTAGGACTAAAGAAGAGTTTTTAAGGGTGATGTTTTTGGAAAGTCTATCTACAAGCAGTAGACGATAACCAGGATCAAGCTGAATCCCATGGGTAACAATTTCTCATACCAGACTTGTGATTAGCTGAAAAGGCCTGGTTTCGCGGGAAAATCAATCTGAAAATAATTGGATGTGTAAAAACGCCGTTTCACAAATGCAATGAAGTTGTACGCTCCTAGTCATGGGTAGTCTCCGTCGCAACCGTTTTTTGCGATATCACGCAACGCTCCCTCGAAAGAAACTTTGGGTAGGAGCGTCGCGTGACATCGCAACAAAAAAAAAAAAACGGCTGCGAAGGAGACTGAATCAGTACTTGTTTTACCGTTACTCCAAGTCGAAGTGCGTAAACTCGGAATTTTCTTAGCCTGTTTTTGAAATTGGAAAAAAAGAAATGAGCTGCGGAGAGAAGATTGCGATTATGAACTTATTGAGTCAGCTCCTGCCATCTCCAGCACTTCCCTGTTTGGCATATGCTGCTGCCATCTGATGCGGAAGATTCTTCTGAGGCATTTGGTATGGATGATATTAAGTTTCTTATCCTCTCCCTTTGTCATCTTCCATCGTTTCACAACCATAGAGAAGCACTGAAAGCACTAACGTCTTGAAAAGAGCCGCCTTTGTCTTTCTGCTGATGTTTCTTGTGCGTCAGATTTTAATGAGCCTGTTGAAACTTGCATACGCCCGTTCTGTCCTCTTCTTGATGTCCAATGTTGCTCCTCCGTCCTTAGTCACTTGCGCCTCCGTGCAGGTAGGTGAAACTGTCAACTAACTCCACGATGCTTTCTCTCACTCTCAGTCCCTCATTATTGCTGCCGTTGACCTTCATCCACTTGCACGTCTGTGGCTTCAGCTTCAAGCCTACCCTGCTTGCATTCTCCTCTAGCCTGGCTGTTTTTTCATGCGCTGTGGTCTGCCCTTGATGTTAGTAGAATTAGGTCGCCTGCGTAGTCAGTGTTCTCCAGTAGCGCTGTAAAGTCCCATCTGATACCTGTTATCTGTCCGTCCACCGTCTATCCCATCACCAAATTAATGACCCTGAGAAACAAAAATCCCGACATCCAACATCCCTGCTTCAAGCCGGTGACCACCAGGAATCTCCGTTATTTTTCCTTTGTCAGTCACTCCGCATGTGAATCCGACATACAGCGCCTTCACCAGTCCTATCAACTTGTCTGGAATTCCATGTGCTTTAATGATTCTTAAGGCTGTCTCTGTGCACCGAGTCGAACGCCTTCTCGAAGTCGACAAAATGAAAGTACATGGTTTCATTCCATTCGTCAACTTGTTCCAAGATATTACGTAGGATGAAGATCTGCTCGACTGTGCCTCCCCCTGGTCTAAATCCTGTCTGCTCTTTCCTCAGCCTGTGGTCCACACCGCCTTGTATTCTGCTAATCAGAATCTTTCCCAGCACCTTGCTAGCAATAGGTAGCAGCGTCACTCCTCTCAAGTTTCCACATTGCTGTAAATTCCCTTTCTTCAGTATCTTGCATATCAGGCCCTGTTTCCACTGCTCCGGCAGTTTCTTTTCCCGCCAAATCAGGTCAAAGAGGTGCCTGAGTTCCACACAGGTTCTTTCTGTATCAGCCTTCAACAGTTCTGCTGTTTTTTGGTCGACTCCTGGTGCCTTCCCATTCTTGAGAGTTTGCACCACCCTTTTGATTTCCTCCTCTGTTGGTGGTTCTGTGTCGATATTCAGCTCCCCCTCCCCCACTTCCTCATCTGTCGGTTGGTTTGGTGGTACCTCCCTATTCGAGACTCCCTCAAAGTGCTCCTATGAACTTTATGTAATTAAAAACACTCACAACACCGTGAAAGTGTCTCTGTATAGCACTCATTTTGCCCGTTATTTCGAAGTCCCTTGAAGCAAAACACACTTATTGCAACGCAACGACATCCGCAGCGCGGGAACGCGGTCGACAAGGGGCAAAAAATCACTTTCTCTTTTCTGCTATTTAACAATTAGACCACTAGCCCGCAAAGGCTACTGGTCAATAGCCCATGAGACGAAGCCGAATGGGCTATTGACCATGGTGCTCTGTAATAAGGCGTGACTATCTTTTTTTATTATTTGTGCAAAATGCTTTATTGTGCAAGTCTGAATGTGTCAGTTGGCCCTAAATGAAGTCTTAATACTTGCACGCCGCATTTTTTTTCAATGAATCTTGATTTTGGCGGTGATTAACCACTGTATGATCACTTTACAGATGGAACAGTCACCGAGTATCCCATCGTACCAATCAAAGAAGAGGATATAGTGGACACCAATGGAGCAGGGGACGCTTTTGTTGGAGGTGAGATCAGGAAAGTCAGTGATGAATTGTAGCTGTATTTCATATTGGAAAAAGCCTTTTCAAGTTGAAATGGCGTTTGGACTTCGGTTAGTCGTTGCGTTTTGTTGCTCGTGGCACAAGGATTATTAGGGACTTTGTTAGATTCTAGGACGAGAACGAGTACGAGATTTGACTGCCCGTTTTTAGAGAAACTACTTGGAAAATTTATAACCCGTACGATTAATCTTACTCGTTGTTAGCAGCATAGGTTGCTCAGTGATTCTTATTTCTGGTAACTGAGCCTTTTTGCTGATCGTATCACGTTTTTTCCCGCCAAAATGACGCTGGTTTGCGCGCACTTCTATGAGAAAATCTCGAACTCGTAGTTGTTCTCGTCCTGGAATCTAAAGCTCTCTTTGGTCTTTTCCGATTCTTGTTTCGTCAAGTTTTTTTCACTTATTTGATTTTCACTGGACAAGGACAAGATTGAAACGGATTGCATTTGGGTAATCTTGAAAAGAGTCGGCCGTCGTTTTGCAAGTTTATGGTGTACCCGGAGCAAAACCTCTCGGAGCAGAGTAGAGAACCAATGAACTAAACCCACGTATGGCGCCGAGTCTAGTCTGGGAATCGAACCACTACGCCATCCGTGCACTCAGGCCAGACTCGGAAGAGTAGTGATAACATGGCCAAGCAGGGCGCACAACAACAACAAGAAGTTTATTTCTTTCTTAAAAGGATCAAAGAACAATTTAGAGCTTTAGGTAAAGGTAACCGTGGAAAGGCCTTTCCCAAATGTATTTTCGATGAGTTTGATGCCAAGGAATGATCGATGGAAGAACTGGAACATTTTAGCCATGTAGGACTGTTTCTTTCGTCAAACAATTTCGATGCAGAACGCAACAACAGGTTGCAATATTAGTGGAGACACTTCACCTTCTTGGGGTGTTATTCCTAATATCACACACACTGCAGCCCCCCCCCCCCCCCCCCCCACCCTTATCAGTGTTGCTAGCAATACAAAATAATGCTGAAGACTTGAACAGTCAACATTGAAAGGAGGAGAGGGAGGGAGGAAGGAAGTGGGAAAGGTTGGAATTCTAGATCCGGCAAGTATTGAAAGCTAGAAAAGGTTCTTTTTTAAACGGGAGTGTCTCACCAATTTTGCAACCTGTTGTAGCCCTATAATTGAGTGCACTTACGAAGGCAGATTTGGGCTTCTATACGCGCCTGCTTGACGCCTGATTCAAATTTTCTTGTTTCCCAAATAATAGCAACGCGTTTACCAAAGTAACCTTTGATTCAATTCTCATTTTTGCAGGATTTCTCAGTCAGCTTGCACAGGGGAAGTCCATTGACGACTGTGTCCGCTGTGGACACTATGCCGCCAATTACATGATTCAGCAGTCGGGGGTTACATTCACGCAGCCTCCGAATTTCTCTTAGGTTTTCTAAACTCTGCAAACCTCTTCCCTAGGATTTTACGTTCACATCGAATTCTTGTTTTTTTCCTTGAGGAAGGAATCAACGAATTCAGTGTTGTCGAAATAAAGCAATTTTTGAATTTTATCTTCCATTGATTTGTCAGGCCTGCTTTTCAAATGTGACGCGAGGGTTATCCTTAGCAACTTACGCGAAAGTATTAATTTGTTGTAAACTGGTGCCTTTTGTACTAACAGTCGCTATTAATAAATCAAGAGGATGCTTAGTTGTCGTTTGTTGCTTTGTTATTGTGCTTGGGTCGCTAATGAAAACCAACCTTTATCGCTGTTATATCCGATTTCGTTAATGTGCGAAGAACAACAAACTGTCCGTGTCTTTTAACTTGATAGCGTCAGTTTAAAGAACTCGAGTTACAAGGGCGTGAAAGGAACGCAAGAAGAATAAATAGTCTCATACGCTCTTAAAACGCCTCTCAAAGGGGGCGTACGTTGTTACTTCAAATTGTTTCAGCTTTGTTTTTTTTTTTTCTAGCACTCTTTCCTCTTAAAAATATTCTTGAATTAGCATAAACAACTTTACTAATGGCAAACTTGTTTTATCCCTAGTGTACACTTCTTTTTAATCCACTTATATTACCGAAACTACCCACTCGTAAAACCCTGGCGAGATCTATGACATCAAAAACTACTTTGTGATGTCATCTCAGCAATGGACCCAGGCCCCGCACTTGCTCGGTTATTGGTTCAGGAAGCAGCTTTTACAACTGCTCTCGATGTTGGTTCAGAAAATAATTGACAGATGATGTTGAAGGAAGGAATATACGTTAAAATTGACAACTGCATCCAGGTCGCGACCGATAAGTCGTCTCGGTGACAGGAATTTAGAGAGAAGCCCAAAGTTTTGCCTGGGGGGCTAGGGGTGTGAACAAATGAGACGAATTTAAAACGATTATTTTGAAATGAGAGCCGAAAGTAAATACGCCATTGCCACTAAGTGATTAGCTGAAAAAAGATCGCACCAGAAAGGAAAAAAAAAAGCAATCGTGATTGCACTCATGACTTGGACTCTATTGTACGTAGTTCCGTAATCCAGCCTTCGGGCTGTCATGGAGAATTTTTTAATAAAATATCTATCTATTTATCTATATCTATCTTCATTTTCCCGCGCTTTCATGAAGTTACAAACAATTTAAATTTATTAGAATTCCTATTCGTTCATCGCGTCTTATGCGCTTCTTGTGATTGGACAGAGTAATTACTCTCGCTTTTTTAGACAGCTTATGAAACCGCTGCATGAACACAGTACTAACCTATCAACATGAATAGCGCCGTCGCACGGTCAGCTCGCTCAAACCTTTGAAAAATTAGTTTTTTTTTAATTGAGCACTGGAACCGCAATGCTTGGACATTCCCCCGGTGAAATAAAGTTTTCCAATTTATATTTCGTTTTACGTCATACAATTTAAACTTTTTGGGTCTACCTGTGAACACGCGCAAATTTTAGGCGCGAGACAATCGGAATAACGTCACAAAGGGGCTTAATGACGGCAAAGAGGAAATTAAACGCGAAACTTTTCATTTGCACGGTAGTTTAAGAGGGGAGAGGACACGTTTTATTGCCGTCCATATAAAAGTTGTAAAACTACGGTTGTTTTCGTTTCTTAAGGTAGGAAATCGGTGATTGTACGTAACTATTGCAATTTTCAGCCCGAGAGTGGAGGAACCTAAAAAAATCAGAAACACTTTATAAAACTTTTTACGCGTAAGTTAAATGCAGCAGAAAACTATTGCTCTGTATTCTGTTTTGGGGAAAACATGCATAATTGATTTTAATAGTGTCTACCTTTAATACAAGACAGGTATAGCACAATGAAGGGAGCAATTATATTGGTCTTCACTTCACTTCACTTCACTTCAGCTAGCCCTACTGGTCATTCATTATCCCAGTGCAGCTATGTCTTGAACGGCTATTCGTGGCGATTTATCCCTTTGACCGTGCATAGCGGTAAGTCATGCTATATTCAGTTATTCCAGTGCACCCTTTTCGATCCTAGGATACACTATAATTACGGATACATAAAGAGCTGTACGGGGCAATGTCACGCAAAATGATGTAATTTTCACGACACCTGAAAATGCCCAAAAAGTAGAATGGAACATGGCAATAACCACCTAAAACTGTTGAACAAGATAAAAGGAATACAACTAACGGAAAGAGAATAATGGATGGACACAAAATGGACAAGATTGAAACGGATTGTATTTGGGTTATCTTGAAAAAAGTGGGCCCGACGTTTTTCAAATTTAAGGCAAATCATGAATCGCCTGGATAAGGGTCGTTTTTGCTCAGAATCATCTTCTTTGTGATGCAACAATAATTTTATCAGTAAAGGAATTCCACATTACCATTTTCGAGTTTTAAACTTGTGATTAACTAAAGATTTCCCCGAAACATCCTAAAATAACGTGATATAGCCCCTTTAACAACGAAGTTTGGTTCGTTTCATGAATCATGAACTGCCGGCTCTTTTGTATGGTTATCTATCGAGGTTAACTATCAATGGAGTTATTTCAGTAGAGTTTATGACTTAGAGTTAGAGTTAACGGCTTCCAAAATCCTGAATTCAAGATTTTGGAAACTTAACTCTAACTGAATGAATGTTTCAGTGCCGAATTGAATGTTTGAATTGACCACTTGAATGTTTGAATTGACAAATTGAATAAAAGAACAAAGCGAACATAACAATACCTAATCAACAAGGCCTAATCAGAATGACAATGGTTCTCTTGTCTTCCGCCATTTTAGTCCAGTATATGAAAGTCTACCCAAGATTTGGATTTAAAAACAACAAGTTTGAATTTTGGCGGGGGTACTTTTTCGTAGTCTCAGAATTTTTGACATAATGGTGACGGACGGACAACATTTACGTAAAGGTACGATCGAATGCGCGTAGTTTGGAACTGATCAAAAGTGCGGACCAGAAGAAATTGTTGTTGAAGGCAAACGAGTCACAAAGATCTGACATTTCAAAACATGAAATAAAGAAAAGGAGACGAAAATTGCTTTAACAATAAATCGGTGACAAACAACAAAAAATATCCACAGCGTGATTGGCGCCTTCGGCGAAGCAAATTTCCCTTTCGTAAACGGTCGTTGCCATTTCTCAGAACGGTCGTTGCCATTTGAAACGGTCGATGCCATTTATAACGGTCGACTACACACTTCACTTCAAAGAAAATTAAAAGAAACAAACTAAGAAAAAATATTAACAAAAGTTAAGACAAAAAAGGAAAAAAGAACATTTATAAAAGAAAAACTGGAGGAAAAAAAGAGTCCGAAAATTTCAAGACTCGAACCCTTAACCCGAACCCTAACTCATATGACCAGCGCGAGACAAAACTCCCAGTAACCGGAACCTTTTGAGTTCTTAGACCTAATGAGTGTAATTCAGAGCTAAAAAATGGCATCGACCGTTTCAAATGGCAACGACCGTTCTGAGAAATGGCACGTGACGACCGTTTCAAATGGCAACGACCGTTTACGAAAGGGAAATAAGCTTCGGCGAATGAAGCATATAAGCATGCATAAAGCTCATGCATAACGGATAGCAAGGCCCAATTCAAAATCCAATTAACACTAATCCGCGAATAAATAACAACTGAGGTTTGAATTTGCTCGTCCACAAAATCTAGGATGAGCTTCATCGGGCTTTAAAGAGATGGGCCCAGATTAAAAATTCATGAGCTTCAAATGAATTATTCAAAAAATCCGTCGGTTACAGTGATTCCTTTAATTAATTTTAGGATCTTTAACCAATGTAATCAATGTTAAAACAATTACTGCAATGAATAACAATAACAATAACAATAATAATAATAATAATAATAATAATAATAATAATAAAAATAAACACTGACAAAGTGCTGAAACATGATCGGCCAGATATTACTCTAGTGCATAGACACACAGAAATGGACACTTACTGACATAGCTGTGCCAGCGGACCAGAACATCACCAGAACTGAAGAGGAGAAGGTTGAAAAGTACTAGGAACTAACATTTGAAACGTCTATGGAACACGAGGCTTTCCTTTCCTATCCCGCCGGTTGTTGTGAAAATTAGAGGCGTAAATGTTCCATATTCGACTTCAAGGACTCGACTTGAGTACTGGCGCTTTTCTCGGTCTCATGCAAACGGTAGATCTGTTGTGGTTCTAGGTCCCTGAAGGATTCAGCATTCGGGTGACATACCCTAACATAAAAAAGGCTGATCTTTGGTGTTCCCAAAACCTACGTGCATGAGTATCCAATCTTGCATCTTGCGCTCTGTTAGACCGTCTACTCAACTGTTCTCCAGAGACATGTTGAAGCACAGGTTCATTTACTACATCGTTACAAACAGTCCTCAGAAGCTCAGCTTCTAAATATAAATCTCTAAGTTCATTGTGACGCTGAATGACAAAACCGCCCCTTTTGCAGATCATTGCATGGTCTACAGTGAACACCTCCCCGCATACACAAGTTGTTTGAATGTCGTGGCCGGTCAAAGCGCAACTTGATCACGTCACAGAACTGCGTTTTGTTGAGGTTGAACCCCAACTCTTGAAGAGGAAGGAATGTTAGCCACATCGATGACCCTTTCTCCGTGGCCAGATCTAGTGAGCACCTAGTCTTCTTTGGCGCCACCTCCTTTATCCTCTCCGCCCTGCGTTCAAGATCCTTCGCCCTTTCTCCTCTCACTGCTTGCTGAGTTGATTTAATAGGAGAGTCATCTGGCAGCTGATGCGTCTGCGATACGATTTGTTCAACAAGGGGCATGGTCACTTTGACTGATGACGTATACTCGCGATGAGCTTCATTACACGGGTTTCCCAGACTCAGACCTCCCAAGCGGACTGGCAACGTTAGTATTTCCCTGTGCAGCTGGCCACGCTGCCGTTCTGTAACGGCAGGAATGAGGACACGAGATATTGCGTCCTACAGTGGCTCAAGCAGATCCTGAATATCTGGGAGAGTTCTTAGGAAATAAGTCCATCGGTGTTTTAAGCGAAATGTGTGCGCAGCATAACACGCCTGAGGATGAGTGACAGTGATCTCTGCTAATATTCTAATTTCACTGACCCAGTTGGTCACCTTGTCAGTTACATAGTCCTCTACAAACTCACGTGAACCTATCGTCGCTCCCAAATGCTTCTGACCTTGTACCGTTACATTAACCGCTATTTCTTTACACTCTCCTTTCAAAATGGTCTCCTTAGTTGGTTTGGCTATAATCCAACGCTTCTTATCATTCGGATAGTAATCGAAATCTGGACCAATTGCGTTCAGGGTGTCCCAACACATCTTGATTTCAGTGACAGCGTCAGCTCCACTGGTCTCATGTGCAAAACAAAACTGCTTGATCTTACATGCCCTCTGAAAAATCGTAATAAAAGGTTGAATACTTAACGCGTACAATCCCATGGCGAGGGGATAACCTTGTGTTGTTCCTTCAGCAAATGGCATTTCCTGACCTCCAGTGATGAATAGAGGTGATAACCGTCTATATAGGTATTAATTGTATAGACAGCAATAATTGGGCACAGATTTTATGTAGTGCTGCCGCTATATTGAGTGAATTGATTGCATTTGGCGCATCAATTAGCAAAACGCCGTCGATGCTATCAGCTTCGAAGATACTGTGCATTTCGTGTATAGCAGCTTAACTGCCAGACTTCTGTTCAGAACACAGCTGCAGAGATCCGTTAGCTTCTACGACATCCTTCTTAGCGACAATCGTGACACACTTTCCGATGATACGCCTTATCAACTCGCCAATTCCTATTGGTCTAACCGCACCTTCTGCTTTGTCCAGGGGGATCAAACGACTTGTCACTAGTGGTTCTATGCTACTTAGATCGATATACTGTACACACAAAATCTTTGCCATTGTGGCTATCGCGTGTCACAGTCTTGACGATGACTGCATAAAAGATTTGCTAGCGAGTGTTCTTCGAAAACCGTTCGCGTCCACTCCAGATGGACTCCCCGCTCCTTTGGTTCGCAAAGCAGCTTGCCTGATCATATCACCGTTAATCTCTGAATAGGGCGTGTCTGGTATTGCATCATCGATTGGCCCAAAAAGGACTGAGCCTAATTTGGCTGGTTGTGGATTGGGATGTTTCTGCTTAAGCTGCTCCATTACCTCATCAGACTTCGTCAATAATAATAAATAATAATAATAATAATAATAATAATAATAGTAATAATAGTAATAATAACAACAACAACAATCATATAAAGATTTAGCCAAGCCTAAAAACAACACGTTAACCTGACTTGGGCCTGCGATCCAATCGAAAACCTGTTCAGCGGTCAACTTTAGAAAGACAGCTGACCTTTATACGCTTTAAACTTGATCATGCGATATGGTCACGTGATACTGGTCAGCGGATACCTTGTTTTGACAGGTGTCAATTAACCATAACATGGATGTGCAATATCAAAGATGTCCCCCCCAAAAAAACGCGGGTTGCACCACAGAGTTTCACAGTACAGTCACACGGTGACCAAAACCAAATTTTCTTGCACAGATTAGCGTTAGACACATCATACTCGTGAATTTGACCATTTAAGCTTTTTAGTGTCACCCCAAAAATTGTACCATTATGCCGAAAATTATGCTCGTGTGATGCTCGCTGCAATTTTGCCCTTGAATGAAAAGCACCACCCAAACGAGTCCCCAAAGATTTTATCTAAAATGTGTAAAGCATGTTAATACAAGTATTGTATGTCAGCAATTTGGTCTATGTTTATCTCTTGTTGTATTGAAGCATTAATGAACATTCAATATAGTCTTGAAGCGCAAGGTCTTGCAAATGTCCAAACGGGACTTGCCACGTTGTGATTGTTGTCAGGATGACTGCCAAACCTGATGGACCTGGCACAGTAACCAAGCCTCTAACATTTTCACTGAAAATAGGGAGAGTATGGTGCTCAACTCGTGCGGCTCCGCTAATAATAATTTTTTCTTGCAGGGTCCCTGTCCCAGATATTCGCCATATTAGGCAGTGCGTTGACATTGTCACTGGTTGCAATAAGTACTAGAGTTACCCTCTGGCCGAAGCTGCGCAGGACATCTAAGACCAATCATGACAGCGTAAATTCCTCGTACATTTTTACACCAATAGGTTTAACCCCCCTCTACGTACATCGCATAACGCAAGCAAGAATAAGAAAGGCTGAACGAAGACTCACAGAAGTTTGTGCAAATATCAGTTTTGCACAGAATAACGATTCAAACATTGAATCGCAATTTAAATCTGATTTGTGGAAGAAAAAGCGTGAAAGAAGCGAAAAGAGGAAGGAGAGACTTGCAAAAGGACCTAGGATTGACCCGGAAAAACTAAAAAGAATCAACCACGAATGGCGATTGATTTATGGGTTTGAAAACCCAGATCTCTTTCACGTTGAAAATGAACTTGACAACATTGTTAGTAAGCTGCCATATGTCCATGGAAAGAAAAGCAAAACTATAAGGTTTGATGACTCTGTTCACGTCGAATACATTGAGAAGAAGAACACCGGTCGTCGAATGAGTAAATGGAAGTCACCAATCGATGCGTCTAAGAGCCCCATCCCCAAGTTCACATCTGGTGGGGACGTTACCGTCTAAGCAAACATTTCACTTTCAAACACTGCGTCTAGCTGTCATCGTGCACGATAAACTTGTTTTGAATTATAGAAACGATATTAAATTTTATGATTATGGCGTTGTTTTTATTGTGGTCATTCTTTTTGGAGAAAGATAAATCTTTTGTACACCTCATTAAAATATTAAAAAGTTTCATTGATACGCCTCAAATGTGATCAAAAATGGAAAGGCTTAGCCCCTAAGTAATGCGACGAATTTCCTTTCCAAAACGCCAACCTTGACTTAAGTTTTAACCCATGATTCAAAGCGGGGCTTAGTGGGAGTCTTGAAGTAAGAAAGAGTTTTATTATAAGTAGAAGAAGACGATCCCAAAAGTTACAAAGGCCTCTATTAGCAAAGATTTGAAGAGTCCTGTATCAGCATGAATGGCTATCATCCCTCCCCATGAATGTCTGATGACGCTTTTTTTTTCTTGACTGGATGTCTCAATGCTTTGTACCCTGCTCATAATGCATGCTTGCTATCCTCAATGCATGCATGCATACATATACATCATATGCATACCTGATATTTTCTTTGCCTGCATGCTTGCATGAATGCCTTTCCGAGAGCATGTATGCATAGTGCCGTCTTGCCACAACTACGATATACCTTGAAAAGACCTAGAATTTATTTTCGAATATCGAAAACGGCAGCTCGAATTCGGAGCACGGAAAAACATCAACAAGGGTTTTAATAACCCTGTTAAGGTTGACACCGCGAATTATGCAACCTCGTTCCCAGGGTCTCTCTTCTCTGCCTCCATTGTTGAGAAAAAAAACGTCAAACCGGATCTCCCAGAATCTGGGAGGTTCACCAAATTTGTGGTAGGGGAGGGGTGGCAATGTAGGCCTCGTCGACATTGCGAGGAAGGGAATTAGCACGCAATTGATTTTGTGGCCAGATGACTATGGACAAAACGTTTGAGGGAAGTATTTTATGTAGTACACCTGGCTATGGTAAAACCTCAACGTCAATGGAGGCAGAGAAGAGAGTCCCTGGGAACGAGGTTGCGGGTTATAGTGCGCGCGGGAGACTGAGACTGAGCTCACACTGTAAACATGGCGGCCAAAATTTCACCAGAACGTGGAATAAGCTCAGCGTGGCAAAAACTTTTAACTGTGGTCAACAATGCTCTTGTTTACCTTGATGTAAGAGCAGCCGAATGGGTGCACTGGTGTGGTAATTTTCAGGAATTGTTAGAAGCAGGAGCTCTTAATGTCTATGATATTCCTTCAGGGAGAGTGAGTGAATAACTGATAAATGGTCCAGATGCCGGAAAAAATTGTGCTTTTGGTTCTCTCTCTCTCTCTCTCTCTCGTAATGAGAGGGTTGTCCAATACAGCGACATAATGAGATTCATGGCACCTCACAATAGACATCACAAAGTGTCCCCCAACCTTAATCCTTAAAAAATAGTAACAGTTTTGCGAGACATAAAGAGCAGGACTTTTTGTGACACTTTGTGATGTCTATTGTGACGTACCAGGAATCTCATTATGTTGGTGTATTGGACATGTATATAGGGTGTAATGAACTTAAACTTCCAGTAATTTCCCTTTTCTGCCAAGTCTGTTTAGCTTGATGTACACTTTTATGGTAACAGTAACAATTTTTCATGGGTAAATTAACCCATTGACTCCCAGGGGTTCCCCATTGACGAGTAAAATCCTCTGGCATTAGAGTAAAATACTAAATATGGCCGGTTTAGGCCGCTTTAGGGGTAAATGGGTTAATACATCCTTCATGTGTGCAGTCGTCATGCCTTATCTTTAAGTGAAGTATTCCCTTGTATGGTGAATGGGAGAAGATACTGTATGAAAGTCATTTAAATAATTATTATTTTCGTAATATGGGCAGTGAGGCAGACAATGAATTGAATTTTGGAAACTGAGTATTCATACTGTATTTTAAATTTGGAATTCAGGAAAAGGGATAAACAGATGTTGAAGAAAGCATTTTCCAATATACAAAATGGATTAATGCATCTGCTTTCATTTGCAAAAGAAATGTATATTGCTTTGTGCTTAGTTTATAGTGAAAGGGACTGCATGCTTTGTATGAATTTGCATGCAGGAGACCAAAAGTTTACTAGAAAGTGAACTTGTGTAATGCTTTTTCGTTTAGCCACAGTCATCGTCACGAGTAAAACAGAATGAAAGAAGGAAAATTTACAAAGATTTATTTGAGGGCTAATCGACTTCTAGTTGGGGGCTAATCGACTTTTAGGTGGGGCTAATCAACTTCAAGTTGGGGGCTAATCTGCAGGGGACTAATTGACTTGGGGGCTGAAGGACCTACATTCTGGTCTATCAGTAAGGTCTGTTACAATAATTATTGAAGGTCTCTGGCATCTTGTTAGTGAAATCTATTACAGTGTGTTCATTGAAACCGGGGCCACCTAGCCACCCACAGTCACCAAAGCATCACCAGTCAATGAACAAGTTGCGATTTCCTTGTTTTGTACTGGACATTTGATTACATGTAGATGGATCTGAAAATGTTGGAATCTATTGTTTCAGCCCTTTAATTGGTTTTCATTATCTGGGTGGCACCGGTTTCAGTGAATGCACTGTAAGTCTCACTCGTAGGAGTCAGTGCATTAAACCAGGTTATTTAGCAATCAGTTGTTGATGCCATGTGC
>NC_090885.1:29577119-29579619 GCF_036669925.1 Montipora capricornis
TCTTCTGTTCGCTACAACTTGTTTCAAAGAGAAAGTTGGGTGAGCCGCCATATTTAACTGAGTAACCACGTTCCACGTGTGGCTGCACATCTTCATTTCCTGTCAGATGTATATATTGTCCCTGTGATGCACTAGGCCTAAAAACAAACTTTAGGCCTAGGGTTAGCCAAATTGAGGGCTTTGGGTTACTTTTTTTTAGTTTTCAGGGTCTGAGACACCCCCGACATTTGCTATTTGTCATAAATGCAATGTTAAATCTCTCTATTAACCCACTGACTCCTAGAAGCAGGACTTAATAGATTTTACTCTGTCTAACGCCAGATGATTTTACGCGTCATTGCGGGTTGGCAGTTCAGGTGTCAATGGGTTAACATTTTACAAGTCTTAACAACTGGCCCATGTTGCTATGTTGCCATTCAGGAGATCAGTTTCTTTCTTATTCTTATTTCTTGTTCTGAGATCTCATTGAATATAACCCTTGAACCTTTGTGCATGTTTCAGATGTTTGCATTTGGTCTGAATAGTTTGTTTGAGATGTTAGAGGTGAATGAGGATTGTTATGGTGTGGGCTTTCTCAGCAAGGTCATTGCTACAGAACTTGCAAACTTGCCAGCCGCAAGAATGAGAAGAAAGGTAGATTGCTTATTAGATTAACATTTTTATCATTTTTATCTGAGAGTCTAGGATTGAAGCATAATTAAGCAATAGGGGACGTTTTCTGTGTTTCCATAGCCTTATCTAAACATGATGGGGAGTTGGGAGAATTCAACCTGAGACGCAGTCGAGGGTTTGCATAACTCTCTCGAATTCTCCCAACTCCCCCGCATGTTTAGATGAGGCTATGGAAAGAGGGAAAAAAGTCCTCTATTGCTTTTATAAAATGTTTCTCAAAGATAATTCTGCCCAATCAAGAAATGAAGGAAAATGCTGGTTTTTTTAGTTCTTGATTGAAACAGATTTTCTTGACACACGCTCATATTTCCTACCAACCAATCAAAACGCGCGTCTGACAATACATAACCAATCAAAGTTTCATCGCATTGTTTCATACTCTCATCTAAACACAGCTATTGACCAATGAGAGTGTGTGTACTATCCTAATTATTTTATAATGGGCTACAGGGCACACCCTTTATGGACGACAAAACAGGGTTTCCCTTTAAGTGCACCTAACTTTAAGATTTTTACTTTAGCAAAAGTTTAATACCAAACAGACATTTTACCTTTGCTTCTCTAGATTTTACTATTTAAAGGGTATGTAAGAGAACGATGCTGGTAATCATTTGTCCCATGGCTGTGGCAGTGAGAGGCGTGGGCCTATTCCTTTGATGACATCATGAACTACTTTACATTGTAGTTTTGAAAGAACTTAAAATGGCGATGTTAATTAGTTCTTGATGTCATTGAAGGAATAGACCCATACTTCTCACTAGCTCAGCCATGGGATAAATCAATGCCAGCTTTGTAACTCTCTCATACCTCATTAGGCCTATTTAAAGTAAAATCTAGAGAAGCAAAGGTAAAATACATGTTAGACATTACACTTTGGCAAAAGAAAATGCTTTGAGGTTACATGTAGGTGCACTTTACCGTGAAACCGGTTGTTCATTTGCGCGCCACTTTGCAAGTTCAAAGCTCAACTTGCTGCCTTTCTTCAAAGAAATTAATCATTTCAAATCTATTTGAAGCCCAGGCGCCTTCCAAAATACTAAAGTTATCAATTACAAACCGCCTATGGAAAAGGTTCACAATCTAATTACAGTTGGAGGCATACCACTGGACTTCATGTGTGTGGGTACGTTGTGAAATTTGAAACCTCACCTTTCTAGGAGCAAAGTGCCAATCAAAAATGCAACATTGCATGACAATGTTGCAAAGTGGTGCACAAACGAACAACCGGTTTCACTGTAATTCCAACCACAGGTATAGCGGTTAGAGTTAGGACTGCTTGACGCTGGAAGGACAATATTATTTGTGACCATCTTAAATGAATTTGGGAACTGTGAGCACCCTCAACTTCAACACAATTTATATGGAATTCATTCAAGTCTCTGTAGATTTCCAAATTCTAGGGCTTGATTTTTTGGTTCAGGTTTCCGTTTTTTTGCTTTCTGTCCCAAGGCATGTCTCTTATTTTCTGCTACGTAACCCTCAAAAAGAAAATTGGTCATATTTCTTTTAGAGTGCAAGTAGCGGGCATCTCTGATTTTGATTGACAGGACACTTGATCTAGTGGGTCCATCTGGGCACTCTTTCGACACTCTTGCAGACAAAATCATCCAGTTACTTCCACGATTAGCACAACACAACAGTGATGTTGCTGTGGACATGTCACCTCTCTGTTCCAATGGCAGGTATGTAATGTGCTGTTATTGTTTCCACAATACACTTTAATTCACAATAATAATATTTTCAGTGCTTCTGGGAAATAGTTCTAAAAAAGAAGGTGCATTTCTTTTAGTTTGCTCAAAAAAACCTCAATTTGCTGGAAGCTAGCTTT
>NC_090885.1:29591725-29649225 GCF_036669925.1 Montipora capricornis
ACCCTCAATTTGGCTAACACTAGGCCTAAAGTTGGTTTTTTGAGTTTCCTCAAGCGAAGTTCAAGTCTTCTGTTCGCTACAACTTGTTTCAAAGAGAAAGTTGGGTGAGCCGCCATATTTAACTGAGTAACCACGTTCCACGTGTGGCTGCACATCTTCATTTCCTGTCAGATGTATATATTGTCCCTGTGATGCACTAGGCCTAAAAACAAACTTTAGGCCTAGGGTTAGCCAAATTGAGGGCTTTGGGTTACTTTTTTTTAGTTTTCAGGGTCTGAGACACCCCCGACATTTGCTATTTGTCATAAATGCAATGTTAAATCTCTCTATTAACCCACTGACTCCTAGAAGCAGGACTTAATAGATTTTACTCTGTCTAACGCCAGATGATTTTACGCGTCATTGCGGGTTGGCAGTTCAGGTGTCAATGGGTTAACATTTTACAAGTCTTAACAACTGGCCCATGTTGCTATGTTGCCATTCAGGAGATCAGTTTCTTTCTTATTCTTATTTCTTGTTCTGAGATCTCATTGAATATAACCCTTGAACCTTTGTGCATGTTTCAGATGTTTGCATTTGGTCTGAATAGTTTGTTTGAGATGTTAGAGGTGAATGAGGATTGTTATGGTGTGGGCTTTCTCAGCAAGGTCATTGCTACAGAACTTGCAAACTTGCCAGCCGCAAGAATGAGAAGAAAGGTAGATTGCTTATTAGATTAACATTTTTATCATTTTTATCTGAGAGTCTAGGATTGAAGCATAATTAAGCAATAGGGGACGTTTTCTGTGTTTCCATAGCCTTATCTAAACATGATGGGGAGTTGGGAGAATTCAACCTGAGACGCAGTCGAGGGTTTGCATAACTCTCTCGAATTCTCCCAACTCCCCCGCATGTTTAGATGAGGCTATGGAAAGAGGGAAAAAAGTCCTCTATTGCTTTTATAAAATGTTTCTCAAAGATAATTCTGCCCAATCAAGAAATGAAGGAAAATGCTGGTTTTTTTAGTTCTTGATTGAAACAGATTTTCTTGACACACGCTCATATTTCCTACCAACCAATCAAAACGCGCGTCTGACAATACATAACCAATCAAAGTTTCATCGCATTGTTTCATACTCTCATCTAAACACAGCTATTGACCAATGAGAGTGTGTGTACTATCCTAATTATTTTATAATGGGCTACAGGGCACACCCTTTATGGACGACAAAACAGGGTTTCCCTTTAAGTGCACCTAACTTTAAGATTTTTACTTTAGCAAAAGTTTAATACCAAACAGACATTTTACCTTTGCTTCTCTAGATTTTACTATTTAAAGGGTATGTAAGAGAACGATGCTGGTAATCATTTGTCCCATGGCTGTGGCAGTGAGAGGCGTGGGCCTATTCCTTTGATGACATCATGAACTACTTTACATTGTAGTTTTGAAAGAACTTAAAATGGCGATGTTAATTAGTTCTTGACGTCATTGAAGGAATAGACCCATACTTCTCACTAGCTCAGCCATGGGATAAATCAATGCCAGCTTTGTAACTCTCTCATACCTCATTAGGCCTATTTAAAGTAAAATCTAGAGAAGCAAAGGTAAAATACATGTTAGACATTACACTTTGGCAAAAGAAAATGCTTTGAGGTTACATGTAGGTGCACTTTACCGTGAAACCGGTTGTTCATTTGCGCGCCACTTTGCAAGTTCAAAGCTCAACTTGCTGCCTTTCTTCAAAGAAATTAATCATTTCAAATCTATTTGAAGCCCAGGCGCCTTCCAAAATACTAAAGTTATCAATTACAAACCGCCTATGGAAAAGGTTCACAATCTAATTACAGTTGGAGGCATACCACTGGACTTCATGTGTGTGGGTACGTTGTGAAATTTGAAACCTCACCTTTCTAGGAGCAAAGTGCCAATCAAAAATGCAACATTGCATGACAATGTTGCAAAGTGGTGCACAAACGAACAACCGGTTTCACTGTAATTCCAACCACAGGTATAGCGGTTAGAGTTAGGACTGCTTGACGCTGGAAGGACAATATTATTTGTGACCATCTTAAATGAATTTGGGAACTGTGAGCACCCTCAACTTCAACACAATTTATATGGAATTCATTCAAGTCTCTGTAGATTTCCAAATTCTAGGGCTTGATTTTTTGGTTCAGGTTTCCGTTTTTTTGCTTTCTGTCCCAAGGCATGTCTCTTATTTTCTGCTACGTAACCCTCAAAAAGAAAATTGGTCATATTTCTTTTAGAGTGCAAGTAGCCGGGCATCTCTGATTTTGATTGACAGGACACTTGATCTAGTGGGTCCATCTGGGCACTCTTTCGACACTCTTGCAGACAAAATCATCCAGTTACTTCCACGATTAGCACAACACAACAGTGATGTTGCTGTGGACATGTCACCTCTCTGTTCCAATGGCAGGTATGTAATGTGCTGTTATTGTTTCCACAATACACTTTAATTCACAATAATAATATTTTCAGTGCTTCTGGGAAATAGTTCTAAAAAAAGAAGGTGCATTTCTTTTAGTTTGCTCAAAAAAACCTCAATTTGCTGGAAGCTAGCTTTGTCTGATGTTTGTCTTTCTTGTGATTGTTTTTCACTAATATTCTCTTTCATGTGTTCCAGTTCTACTCCTCAGACTGTAGCACCCGGTTGCCTAGCTCACCCAAGAGATCCTCCTACCCAGGCTCTTCTCTGTTCTATGATAACCAAGAGGCAAAAGGTAATAATGAATGACACACTTGTGGCTCTGTGGGATGTGTATTGGACTATCACACTGGAGACTGCTGGTTCAAAGTACATGTACAGTACAAACTGTATCTTCTAATTACTTGATCTGTCTCCTAGTGTAGTCTGCCCATATCCTGTTAGTCTAAGAACAAGTTCCAATGGATTGTCATAAAATCAAAACCAAAGTAATAGGTAGAGACAATCTGGTAAACCAATCAAAACTCAAAGTAATTACACATAGCTAATACAAAGCACGGGAAAATGTTCACACATGAGCCACGAGTGGTTTTGGTTTCAACCAATCTCGGAGTGAATTAATCATAACCCAAAGCAATTCGCTAATTACTTTCGACACTCAATTGAAAACTGCTCTAATTTTATTAATCACGTACTATAAATTGGTTTTTTTTTGTATTATGTAATGTGTTAGTTATATATTAACCTATTTGCACTTTACTTTCTTTTGTTTTTTATAAAAATATGTGTACCTGTTCATGTCGATTAATTGCCCGTGGCATTGACCAACTTGAAAGCTTAAGCTACGTTGGTCACTGTGCACACTTTGCTTAACTCATCACTTGTGTAATTTACTTTAGTTGCTGTTTTATCTGTTTACTCTTGTAATGTAGTTTAATGTAGAAGCATTATTTTGTAAATAGTGCAAAAGAATAAAAACTGAAACTAAAAATTGAAACTGTGGACCAACACTAGTGGTTTTAACCAGTTGCCTCCTTTGAGGGCTACTCGTAGATTTTACTCTGTCCAATATTTGATTATTCTTGTGTTATAAATAAAGTACTTTTTTTCTTGAAATGAAGGAAAGTTTGATGGACCTCTCAAGGCATCTTCAGGAAGCTTTGACCAGAGAATCTATGACAGAAAAGAGCCAAAGGATGCCGAGCAAAATATCTGCTGAACAGCTCAAACTGATGTCAGAACATTTCAGGTGAATACTTATTGATGTAATTAACCCAGTGACTCCTACCACTGAGACTTACCGGTGTCAAAATCATATTGGAAGTGTCTTTGTGAATTGGTACAAAAACATATATACGGCTCCTTTTATCGTTATAATTGCAGAGGTCAGCCAAAATGCTTGAAACGACATGGGGCTTTACTACAACTTGTTAGAGCAACAATAATGGCATTGAAGAGTGAACACACTTCACAGATGGACCATTTACAAGCAATAGAAAAAGTGAGTTGTGTTTGTACAGTACATGGGGTTTATATAATCAAACTGGATTGTGAAGATGCAAACTTTTTTTTCCAGTGGTGAATATCCTTTTTTCACTTTTATAAAACAGGAAAAAGGGCAATATTGATATTACGGAGAACATAAAGGCAGGGCCATGCTTTGAAGGGGAAAAACTCACACTTTGTCTGCATGGTACAACATTACAACATTCCGCCTCCATATACATGTACTACTACTACTACTACTACTACTACTACTACTAATAATAATAATAATTTAATAATAATAATAATTTAATAATAATAATAATAATAATAATAATAATAATAATAATAATACTCATCATCATCAGCATTTGAGAATTATGATAAGTTGCAGTCATGTTCATGTTTTTCTAGGGAAGGAAAAAAATTATGTCAGTGCCTCGCAAAGATCTTGCACCTTACTGCAGGACTGAGTTCTTCAGTTCTTCTGTATATTATTATTGATTAAGCTAAGTTAGCTAAATAGTTGCTAGTACATGTACTGCTTCACTTACCGGTAGTCCCAAAATCACTGCTGTTTTATTTCATTGCAATTGAGCATGAAGTTTTGCTGATATTTCGTCTGCTCAAAATTTCGCCTGGCTCAATTTTGTGAAATTTGCTGATATTTCGTTGTATTTAGCGCAAATTTTCATCAATATTTTGCTAAGTTGGAAATTCGCTTCTTCGAATTTTCATTGCCCTGTTTGAAATTTCGCATGCCAAATGTGCAAAATTTCCACCAAAATTCAACAAATTTTAATGAGAACAAAGCACAAATTTTGACAAAATTCGCTCTCAATTGCACATGAATTAATGAGACATACTTAACATGCTCGCTGTACATGTTAATTTAAACCTACAGTATGACCCTTGATTCATTTGATAAATTAGTCACTCCTGCATTTTTTTTCTATAGTCACTTGAAAATGGGGTCATGGAAACATTAACAATATTGTGTTAAACTTATCATTATTATGCTTATCTTTATTTTTAAATGTTTATAAAAATTTAACTTATTGTGAATACTACTACAGTCTACTACTACTACTACTAATACTACAGTCTACTACTACTGCTACTACTACTACTACTACTACTTCGACTACCACTACTACCACTACTAAGTACTACTACTACTACTACTACTACTACTACTACTACTACTACTACTACTACTACTACTACTACTACTACTACTACTACTACTACTACTACTACTACTACTACTACTACTACTACTACTTCGACTACCACTACCACTACTACTACTACTACTACTACTTCTACTTTGACTACTACTACTACTTTTACTACTACTACTTTTACTACTACTACTACTACTACTACTACTACTACTACTACTACTACTACTACTACTACTACTACTACTACTACTACTACTACTACTACTACCACTACTACCACTACTACTACCACTACTACTACTACCGCTACTACTACTACTACTACTACTACTACTACTACTACCACCACCACTACTACTACTACTACTACTACTACTACTACTACTTCGACTACTACTACTACTACTACTACTACTACTACTACTACTACTACTACTACTACTACTACTACTGCTGCTGCTGCTGCTGCTGCTGCTGCTGCTGCTACTACTACTACTACTACTACTACTATTACTACTACTACTACTACTACTACTACTACTACTACTACTACTACCACTACTACCACTACTACTACCACTACTACTACTACCGCTACTACTACTACTACTACTACTACTACTACCACCACCACTACTACTACTACTACTACTACTACTACTACTACTACTACTACTACTACTACTTCGACTACTACTACTACTACTACTACTACTACTACTACTACTGCTGCTGCTGCTGCTGCTGCTGCTGCTGCTGCTACTACTACTACTACTACTTCGACTACTACTACTACTACCACTACTACTACTACTACTACTACTACTACTACTACTTCGACTACTACTACTACCACTACTACTACTACTACTACTACTACTACTACTACTACTACTACCACCACCACCACCACTAATAATAATAATAATAATAATAATAATAATAATAATAATAGCAATAATGCCATTATTATTATTAGTTCTGTTAAGGACGTAGTAATATTTCTAAACTGTGTTTATTCTTAGGGTTTAATTCTTCAGATTGGAGAGCATGGTGCACAAAGTGCTTTATCTCAAGTGATGACTGCATTGCAAGCTGATAATCAACAAAAGTATGTATCTGGGTCTGGCTTCTTCATAGGTGTCACTAGCTGTTAAAATCAAAGTAATCATGAAACAAGAATGCTTATCCTTCTCCTCTCCCCCTCCCCTTCGCTTGCTTTTTGAGTGGCCATTTACATTCAAACTATCACTGGAAAGTCAACCCCAAGGGAAAAAGGCTTCTAAAATTCACCAAAACAAGGCTATAGGAAGGGATGAAACCGGGACTGGATAGATCAGTGCCATCAGTTACAGCCTAAGTGCTTGAGTCCCAGAAATATTAAGTCAAAACTTCTCCGAGTTTAGGTTGTTAACTGTCATTTAACACCTGAGTCGCACATGGAGGTTGGGTGGCCAGGAATGCGAGGGCTGGCTTTGCTAATCCCAAACCCGAGTAGGTAGAACACCCAAGAACTTGCCCCACCTCCAACCCAGCCCGAGCCCTAGCAGAAGCACCCATCACACATCGCACTGAAGTGGAAGAACAGCAAGTACACTGTAAATGGGATTATTCTTCCTTCCCTGGTATAATGTGGGTTGATAATTTGCTATTAAATTTTACTTGAATATAACCCTATTATAGTGTCTGATTGATTTTTCTTTAGGTTTGTCGATGTGGAGCATGTTCTTTTGGTATTAATTTACCTGTATTCATTAACTGGCCAGGAATGTTACAATTCCCCCATAGAAGAGGAGCAGATTAAAGTATGTGGTTATGTTCATTTGAAGTCTAAAAACCCTTCTATCTTTGTTTATCTGCTGCTTCAGTGCAATAAGTGTAGTAACAGTCATGTTCTCTGCTCAGGTAACCCAAGGCTGCCACAGCTTACCAGTTATGTTACATACTATATTATACAAGGATATGAATCATCTGTGTATGAGCAGTAATGTTAAGTGTCTCTGAACACTTTTTTGGAGTCTACATACATATAAAGAGTAATTTTAAAGGGTTGTGAGTTCGTAAATGGTAAAAAAAAAAACAGATTTGCTGCTATTTTGGATTTTGTTGGGAAACAAGGGAATTTGGGTTGCATGACTCCTGGCATACAGATAACAATAATAATTGGTTCAAACTTGAATCTAAGTGATGAACTTGTTATTTGAATGCATCGGTTTCTTCAAATAGGTGTGCAACAAAACTATAGTCTTTGCCTGTTTTTTGCATATGTTGTCTAGTTTTTTAATGTGTTCAGTTGACAAAATGCAAAACATTGATAAAGGCACTTGAAATTTTTTAACTTTGAAAACAGTCTGAAGAAAAATCTCGCCAGGACTTTCTTTAAACAGGGGCACCCAACGTCAATTTTAGGAAAATATCTTTTCGGAAGACGATTCGAGATCTAGAATTTTCGGATCATTTGTTGTCAAATTTCTTGCCTGCCTGCCTGTCCTAGGATTTTCGAACATCTAAAAAATGGTATAAATGCCCATTTTAAACGGATTTTTACCCCAAAAAGGTCACCCAGAATTTTCGGGAGCCTTTTTTCTGGCTGAAATTTTCGAAAAGGTAAGTTTTGATCCCTATAATTTTCGGATCACTAGACTTTCAACTAGGAAATCCGAACAGATGAAAAATTTTTAGGGGATAAAAATATGCGTATATCTACCGTTTAAATACTAAAATATGTTTAACAAAGCTATGTTTAAGTGGTTTGGAACCATGGTCTCGTTGGGTGCCCCTGTTTAAAGAATTAATGGTGCAATCCTATGAGTAAATGACTAGTTCATGAAAGCGGAGTGCTAAGCAAAGATGTACACCACTAATACTACTACAGCATTAAATAGGCATGATTTAATCTTAACAAACCTCTGTCAACTGATCACTGTATTTTGGTACCCGCAGAACATGATGATAGAGAGTCTACTTAGCGGAGACCTGAAATGCAGCAGTGAGTCGTTTTTAGGTAAGTTGGATTCTCTGGGCCCACACTTGTGTAGTAATGTACATGATTAGATGCACACCCACTTTTAACACCCAACACAAAGTGTCCCTTTGAGTCCAAGCCTTTACTACCTATTTCCAACAATAAGGTAAGGGTAAAGATTAGCATTATTTTTAGCAAGATTCGCCCGAAGGGAAAGGCGATTCGGCCGATGATATCAATCAATGATACTAACAACCTTAGGACAAGGAACGGGAATGTCGCTTATTAATTTTTCGATTCCTTGCGAAAGATTCCTTATTCATTTTGTTCCGGTTTGATTTTACCCGTTGAACAAAGAAGAGCCTGTTTGCATGCCTGGTAAAGTTAAATTTTCCTTTATTTATTGGTTTCACGTTATGATTGTTGTTGTGCACCAATTTAAGTCAATTAAATATCATCGGGCGAATCATCTGTAGTTTCGGGCGAAACATCCGGCTACCTATGCAGCAGTTAATCTTTACTTAAAGAGCAGCATTTGGGGGACACTTTGTGACGTAAATCGTCTGTATTCCGAGACACGAGTGATGTTGAGGTTGGGGAGAAGAGCAAGGGGACACTTTGTGACGCTTATTGAAATCCGCTTGCATCTAATAAAGGCCATTTCTTTGACATGGAGTGCAATACGGAAGTTGCTATGGAAACACAGCAATTGAGTAATTTTGTTGAGTATACTGATGAATATTAAAACACTACGCCAATTTACTGGAGGGTAGGTGCCGTAAAGGCTGCAAGAGAGGAGGTCAGGAGCACTCTCCTCAGCATCAAGGAGGCCACCATGGCAACCGAGCCACAGTCCGCCTTCCACGGCACCCGTCAACACATCACTGTGTGGAATATATACTTACCCTAAAACATGGATGGGAGGGAGGGAAAAGCAAGCGAGTAATGAACAAGATGACTCAAGCCAAATCACATGGCAATGCCCCTGCAAACCTCCCTGGAGTCCCCGCTGCATTGGCTTGGTATAAACTTTGCTAAAATGATATTTAGCATCATAAAAATCGTGTGTACTTGGATCCAGTCGAAAAGCGGCATGTTTGTTCACCCTATTTGCACTTTTCCTCCGGAATTCCTAGCCACATATTCGATCTCTTTTGAAATTCACACTTATCCTAGTTATTGTTAGTTTAACTTAGTTTATTTTTCAACCATTCCAAAATTGTTCAGCTGCACTCCAGAAGAATCTAATAATTGTTATATATGTTTTGTATTTTTAGGACCAGAGCTGTTGGAGAAGACTGTAAGAAGTAGGATCTCCGATGCGTTTGAGAAAGTACGGGGCGTGAACTTGGCAAGGGACGAACTTCAAATGTTTAGGTATCTGCAGACGTATGTTTTAAGGCGTCGTCTCTTAAATGCTTTCATAGCGGCATGATCAATATTTTCCCATTGTGTTGTTGCAGTAATTTAAGGTTCTTTATATCGATTGCTTTTTAGGGATGTATTTCAGCAGGGAACAGCCCTGAAACCATCGCATTATCAACCATTGGTCAAACAGGTAATTGTTATCCGATTGGTACTTTGTAAGCGATAAGAATGTACGGCGAGATTTTTTTAGCCAATCAACTAGCGGAGTGATGCAAAAGCATTCAATCAAACACTGAAACCAATTTGTGCAGGTGCCTTTTTTCCCGCCCTTGGTGTCTGTTGCATGGTTTGAGACGGTGTTTTGTTCATTTGCTGGTTGAAGTTATTCCTTTAATTTTAATTTCGCTACCCGCACAAACGTTTTGGTAACAGTAAACTCAAATTTTCCCAACTTAGATATTATTTTTAGGTCCAACTGGCACTGGCCAATTTGCTCGCCCGATTTTGAGGTGCACCGCGAAGTGCCCCGCAAGTCACAGCATATGCTACCTATTTCCAGCAATAAGATAAGAGTCATGGTTAGGGTAAATACAGCTGTGTATCTTCACTTGAATAGCCGCGATTGCTCTATTTAGGACACACAACTTCAAGGGGAGGTCAATCGCTTTTTCTTTTCTTCCCTTGCTCACTCAGTTGCGCTCCATCGGCAACGTACTCTCGTATTTTGAGAAAACTGCACGCAGTCATGTGGTCAACACTCATTGCCATCCCTCGAACTGACATTTCCTGACATTTCATATCTACGTCAAAGAAGCAAACATTTCAATGTGGAGAGAACATTCAGATTAGGCGAGCCAAAGAGTTGAACCCGTATTCCAGTATCCACTAGACTAACGAGACAAGCTCCTGGAAAATAGAATTTTGTAGAGTATTGACATAGTAGTACCCAGCAAAACAAGTAAAAGCTAACCGTCTTCAAAGTGGTTTTTAGACCTAAATACTATAGATCATCGCGGCTTTGCTTAGAAACGCTATTTGTTGTTGAACTAAAGCTCTAATTCTGCCTGTTTTCGTTCTTTTTACACCGATAAGCTTCTCATATTAAGATGGGATATTGCGTCGTGTAATGGTAAGGAAATGTGCAATGTCAGTTTGACGGATAGCCATTAGTGTTGACCCAGTCATGTCTTGGGACGATACTTAAAGGCTTTGCGTTCTTTCATCTGTCAGATTATAGATGGTGTATTTAGCCCCGAGTCTCCTGAGCTACCGGATGTCGAATTCAAGTCTCATGGATTCAAAGATCTCATCAAAACCGGATTTAGGTAAGCATGGAAAGTGGCACTCTGAATAAAAGAGCACGTCAATCAAATCAATAGTCCTGTTTAGTACGATAACCTTTTAAAGGCGTTTTATATTTCAACCTTTCGAGATCAACGTTGTGCACGTGTTGTGGCGTTAACTATTTTCTCGCTTATTGGAGTGTGGCAGCACAAAGTAGAATCTTGAATTGATTTAGTTTTTTTTACATTCACGTAAAATGTTTATACTTCATTTTGGACAGCAGTGATTTCTTTTAGTCATTTCTTTTTCCTTTGATAAAATGTTTAGGGTAAACAGGACACCAAAAAGCCATTTGTTGTTTTTACGATTACATGTGATTACGGTTTCGCACGTACCCTGCGAGCAGTTCGTTTCTCCTACGCTTCCCGAGAGAGAACCCCACTGCGATCAACCGTTTGATTTTCCATCAAGCATGTGCGAAGTACGTCAAACCCCACGTGATGTATTTGACATCACTTCGTCTTATTTCGCGGGAAATCCCTACACAGCAGGCTCGCCCAAACGCAGCAGTTACGTAGCTGAACGCACGCGCAAGCGCCAAAACAAGTTTACTAACTCGTTTTACCGGTTCAAATTTAATTTATTCGTCCTTGGCGCTGGACGGCGGCTCACTCAAAGAAACTAACGGTTGCTCGCAGTGGTTTCTCTCTCGGGAAGCGTAGGAGAAACCAACTGTTTGCAGGGTATTCCGCACGCGATTTCTGTGGCAAACTATCTGCGGATTAAATAGTTGTAAAAACGCTTGGTAGTTCTTTAGAAGCAAGATAAATAGTAATTATTATTGAGGTCGCCGTAAGAAGAATGGAAGTATGGAGTCGAAAGGTCGCGATGTACACCATGGTTGATAACATGGTGAAACAAACAATAAGCCTTTGACATAGCGATATTTCTTGTTTACAAACATTGACGTCACATTTCTTTTGATATTCATATTTGCCAACCACGGAACAAAAGAAGTCATTGTTTCAGCCGCCAGTTAAGTTCTGGTTTGCATATTAATAACAATAGGTGACGTCACGAGAAACATCGCTTTTAGAATCTCTGTAGGGTGGCCAATTTACATTATCAACTCCGTTGATAAAACCAAATTTTTGTATACTACTTCCCCACCGACGCAGCACCATAGTTTCTTTAGAAACTACCCCTTCATTCTATTGCAAGTAAGGTTGCCTCACACTATCTCTATTCTATTTTAAAACGTTGTGGGTTTGCTCACCGTGTAACCGCTGATAGAGATATCATCCCATTTCAGCTAATGTCCGCCTCTTTTCAATACTTTTTCGACAACTATTTGTAACAACGGACAACAGGCAAATATTTTTCATGGAGGGCAAACAGCAAATTTGTATACGTACTTTTGCCGTTTACTATTAACACGGAGCTTATAGGGAACTTGTTGACGGCTACGGCAACAGCAACGCTATAAAACAAGAATAGTATCTGTTAAAAAAAGAAAATTAATCGTGCCCCTAGTGGGTGGCGCATTTTTATAAATCTGCGCCGTGCTCTGCAAACTGGCAACAACGTGAAATAACCAACTTTAATAGCAACTTTATTCGTTTAATTCAATGTAAGGGAAGGATACCAGAGGTTATCCCTATCGAGGGTGTCCGCCCGTAGCTGGATGTAATTGACTAAGAGGCGATTTTGATGAGGGAGGAAAAATCCCCAGAGGAAAGATTGAGATCGACTGTAACTCAGCCCACATACGACCCGAGGCCAGGGTTGAACCCGGGTTACAGAGATGGGAGACGCGGTTGATGACCTCTGAACCACCCTGACGATGATACGGAATCGTTTATTTTTTGTCTGTACTTTATAAACGTTCGCACCAATCCTGTGATCGGACAGTATAACGTGAACAAGGAGGAATAACTTGAATCGCTATATACGCACGATAGCGCTATAGTAAGTTTTTTTTTTGAAGAGGCGTTTTCGTTGCTGAACTCCTTATCCCCTCTAATATGAAAGGAAATATATACTAGGTCAAGGTCTATACCTTTTTCTTTCTGGTTATCACATTGCTGCAACTCTGACTGTTTCCTGTTGTGTTGTCGACACAGTTTATTTATGAATGTGAGCAAGCCTCGACCTAACGACCATCCATTGTTGGTGTTGTTTGTCGTCGGAGGAATCACGTGTTCTGAAGTTTACCAAATACGGGAAGCACTTGCGGCGTATCACCCCAACACACAGGTAAAAGCGCGAATAGAGTCTTGTTTGGTCCTTTTTCCGCCCTCAAATGCGAGGACGTCATTAACGGTTGGCAATCTTCCGCCAAGTATATAGGCAGGGGTGGCGGAACCTGATTGGGATTATGGAGTTGTTGCATATGGAGGAGGAAGGGTAATTTATTATTCGGAGGGAGAGGCGATAAAAACTGTGTATTTTCCCGTCTGCACGGATGAGGCGTAAGGTGTCAGTAGTCGCCACTTCCAGCAACATATTTCTACTCCGCCCCCAACCGAGAAAAAGAAAAAGGATGCGTTCGAGGTAACTTTTGGTGTAGACCTTCCACATTCTGTTTTGATACCGTTGCCAACCGTAATTGTTTCAAATTTGCGACTGCGGGATTCCCTGGTTCGCGGAGCATATGATTTGGAATCGGCGGTAGGTCGTTATTCTAGGTGCTGACTAAAGGGTCCCTGCTTCCAACCTCGTTCTAGGGTTTTTCATCTTTCCGTGCTCTCTCTGGGGTAGGGAGATGAAAGACCCTAGGAAGAGGTTGTGCTGCTTCTTGGGACAAGAAAACCGCGTATTGAGATTGCAGATCGAAATTTTTTTCCACGTACACATATGTGAAGGTCACTGTGTCTCAGGAAGGGACATTTTATTATTTATGAATACTGAAGTTTTCCCGGTTGCGAGATGTTCCATTGTAAATTTAAAGCTTATTTGTTCAAATTGTCACCGGAAGCCCGCACTCCCGAACTCCCCCGGCTGAAAGAAGTGAGGGACTATTTCCTTCCGTAAACGGTGGATGCCATGCTTAGTGACCAAGCATGTGATCAATGTTGCCCATAGTTGTTGGCAATTTTGTCGATGAGGTCATTGGCATTGAAGCTTTTCTGGAAAGTATTTGCCTTAGTGATAATTTTTTTTTCGATCCTTGTTTAGCTTTTAATCGGCAGCACAAGGCTCTTGAAAGCAGATGACTTGTTTAACTTGATATTCCTTCAAGACAATCTCTTCCCTGCTCTCCACTAACTGGTGCAACCAAGTAGAGGACTCAGCGATTTTGTGCCTTTAATGTTTGCTCTTTGGAGCTGTCTCGCGTTTCCCTGTCTGTCTAACTGGTCAAGTGAAAAACGGTGGGAAAGTGTTTAGACGAAGACTCGAACTTTCCGAACCGAAGTTAAACAAACGAATCCAGAGAGACAGAACTCGCTTTGGCATCGACTGGTAAACCATTTTTGTCAAATTCAACGGGAGATCTCGGCTTATGTGAAGGAAAGAGGACTTGACCCAAGTCTATCTTCGAGACGCTGACCCGAGTTGTGTTGGAAAGAGACACAGGAATCCATGAAATAAGAAACCCGTGAGGTAGAAAAGAGTAAAACTGAAGACACTGTTTATACCCACCCGAGGTATCCCATGTATTTCAAATTATGAACCCCCATCTTTTCGAAGCGCGAGAAATCTTCATATCAAACTTAAGATTAAAATGGATTGAAGCTAGCGACACAAAGTGAGATTGGCTTGGTCAATCAACTGATGACATTGATGTTCGTATCCTCGAATCCGGGCTCTCTTTCTGCTGCTTCCTATTCCTCGACGTCAAAGGAGAAATCGCGAGAGAGAGATCCTGGGTTGAGGTTGAAATTTTTGAAGGAGATTTGTTATCAGTTATTTTGACGAATTCTCGCCGAAAGTTAAGTCAACCTCTCCGTTGCAACCTCGAATCTCGCAAACTTGGTTACTGATTGTTGGACCACCGGCCAAAGCGCGGTGATAAACACAGTGAACTAACACATATTTATGATCTTGACGTTTCGTATGTTCTTAAAAATGCCGTGCTCCACCATCTTTGTCACCGCTATTTGTGCTTAATTCTTATTAGTCTTTTCATTCCCACGATCGAAACGTTCATTCTCCTAACTAGTACCATAGATTTCTCTGTTGGGTTGTCATGAGAATTTGGTATTATATCAAGATCACACCTCTGAATTAGTTGATAATATTCTTCATTCTCAATACCTGTTTGACTGACATCTTATTGAAATTGTGAGGAGAATTTACGTACCGATCTCTCCTGGGAATGAAAGGATTAAACATTAAATGGCCGAAGAACAAGAGTTTATAAAACCACCCTAGTTTTACATGATATTAGAAGCCGTTTGAAGGGAAAAAAGGTTTTTGTGATTAAAAAGGACCCACCCTTCTTGTCTGTGCCACGCGGGCCATGTTAAGTTTCTTTGTGAGATAAAGAGAGAGGGCCTGGGTTCTAGGCGATATGCAGACCACGATTTGCTACAGGATGTTTTCAACCAACCTCTTAGACACACTAATAACAATAGAGAAATGTACAATACACCTTATTCCAAAATGACTGCCATTATAGTATTGTTTTGTTTCCATGCAAATTGGCCCTCATGGGTCAATTTCCATGGAAACAAAAGAATGCTAAAGTGGCGGCTATTTTGGAATAACGTGTATTGCTGATGGACAAACAAAAGAAGCTAATGAGAGCTTTTTTGTTTTCGTCCGCCAGCATGGCGGCGATGACGTCACGTGAAAATCAATTCAAACAAGTTACAAGAAACTATCACAAGCAGTACGTAAAATATATTAAACTTGTTGCGGGTTTAGGAGGCAGTTTGCTTCAAGTAAAAAGCGTACGGCTCCGTTGTCGCTAAGAAGCAGTACTGCCAATAGCAGCGATGCTAATTTCCGTTTCGTCGACGGTCGATGCCATCCATTCTTGGTAACCAAGCCTTTTCTATTCGGTTAGCTTTCAATGAATTGTGAGGGTTAGCTTCATTTAAATATTTTAAAATTGCGATGTTTAGAGTGGTTAACGTTGGCCAATGAATCAAGTCCGACATCGTTCTTCCAAATTATTATTAATTTTTTTTTCTGCAATTGCTTTTTTAAAGTTTTTTTCAACGTTTTTCAAAATTCAAAGTGACATACTTTGCTAATCTAGTCCCTGATTAAGTTTTTTTTTCCTTATTTGCAAACAACAAAGAAAAGTGTCTAAGTGTCGTCCAAATGGCAACGACCGTTTACGAAACGGAAATTTGCAGCAGCGACAGAAAGTCACGGGTTAACATTTTGTCATTTATTCATAAACCAAAAAGTCTCGATCTGCGATGGTAGGAGGCCCGCCAGTTTTCGGTATTCGGCTGATTTAGCAACAGAACGGGAACGTCAGTGGTGACGGCGCGCACAGAAAAAACACCAATGAGAATTCAGAATAGAATAGACTCCACTCTTTTCTTCTCTATTCTAAATTCTCATTGGTAGTTTTGCTGCGCGCGACGTCTCCACTGACGTTCCCGTTCTGTTGCTAAATCAGCCTATTGTCTATTTTTAGAACAGCTACTGATAGATTTTTGCGAGAACAAAACGTAGCGCCATATGCGCGCGCACGATTTTGCACTGCTCGAGCAAAGCACGAGCAATTCCTCGTGCGGCTATTTGGTTACGGACCAATCAGGAGAGTTGGGTCATTTGGCCCAAATCTGATTGGCCATTATTTGGTGGGACCCGTATTCTAAATTTAGATAATTATCCAATATCAAAAATACCATAATACTCTTTGTTCGTCTCTCCAAAATTTGCCATAGCATTATTTCCAGTTTCTCTTGGGACCATTGTAAGTTTCAAGAGAAAATAAAAACAATGCTTATGGAAGGTAACTTTTTAAAGAAACTAAATAATAAGAATTTTTTATATTTTTTCAAGGAAATGTGTGAAAGCCAGCTTCTGAACCTTAATATCAGTTGCAATCCTCTTATTGAAAACAAATTGAGATATTTTAAAACCAACTGGTGAACAAGTAAGATAAGAAATATAAAGTGTCTATTTCCTGTTTCTCAAATGGTGATGGGAGTTTGTTTGTTTGTTTTTTTTTTTCATAACTGTTTTGAACGGGGAGTTTAACTCGCCTATGAAACAATCATCAGCCTTAAATAACACTAATTGTCCATCGAAGGGGCGACTACTTTTTTGATAATATCGTCTTACCGTACCAAGTGCACTTTCAAGAGAAACGAAGAATCAAGAAGAAACAAAATCGATGGTGGGCAGTTTTTGACACTTTGGGAAGAGACATATTAGAAATTATTCTTCTTAATCTAAAGGAATCGTTTCTTCTGAGGAATGTGTAATACCCAGCTTTTACTTTTAGAATATTTTGAAAATCTCTAATTAGAAAAGTAAAAATACAGTTATGAGGGGAGAGGAACGGGTAGGCATATATCTCATCTCCCCATTTTAAACACATTTTTCTTTTTTGGCCGTTTCTCCCTCCTCCCTGATTTTTCACCTTTCTCCCAGATCAGTACTTTGACGGGTTTATGCGACGAAACTACACTTGCAGTCTAAATTCCTTCTGATATTGTGACTTTATTAAAGAACTTCGCTCTTTGAAGACTTTGGATACCTACACACTACTAAATTTAACATGTAGTATCAGCAGAACTTACCTTTGAATGATGTACCCTACCTTTGTGGCCTTGCCAAACTAGTAGACCTTGACCAAAAGATCGTGGGGGTTTGCGTAACACAGTGCCAGAAGGTCAATGTTTGAGAGACAGCTTTAATTGCTGAAAAGATCACAACACGGCACCGTGATCGATGACATGTCGCCGAGAGCGCGATTCCATGGTCAAAAATAAACTTATTTCTTAAGAATAAGTTGCTGTATTGCTGAACATTTCTGAAAACCTAGCGGAAGCACCAAATCGGAAAGCATTACTTGTTTTATTACTGACCGCCTAAACAGACCTAAACACACATGCAGTGCACAGAAGACATGTAGAAAACACTTCGCGCTCACCATTGCCTTGTCCTGTTCCGAAAGCAAATCATAACTAAACGTTAAGTTGACGATTAATCTTTTTGCGCACATTTGATAATTGGTGACCAGAAAAACCCAGATTATTGTCTCTTTCCATTCCAAAGATCCCCAATGTATCCTTAACACGGAATAAAACGTTTATAGTCCTTATCCCAAGCCCTAGACCTTTTTTTTTTTTTTTTGTCATAAGACATATATGTTATTTGCCAGTTGGGAGGCCCGTATAGCGAAAAACTGACAGACCCTTAGCTGGTAAATAACTTATTTTATTTTTTTCCCCTCTCTCTCTCTTCCTCTTTGAAATCACTTTTTTATTTGTTGACTGCTCCATTGCCGGATTAGCATTTATGCGCTAGTGGCAATTATTTTGATTAAAAGATAAAGACTCGCACCGCTCTTGATAGCGAATGCAGTACGGTAAGCGACTTACAAACTGAACGTTTCAAATATATTTTTGTTTGAATTATATTTCCACGCCTCTTGTCTGTTTTGAAACACTTACTTCTGTATGTAAACGGATTCGGTGCCACAAAAAGAAAATTTAAGGTCATTACACAAGCTCCCGTAACCAGTGCTAGGATTCCGGTCTGGTTGGCGGGCAAGATAGAAAAATTCCGCCCTCTCCCAGAGGCAATCAGATCGCAGGATTCGCAGAACTCCGCCCGCTTGCGCACTGAGAAGAAAATGAAAACTTTATCTACAAGGGCCAAAGGGCCCAGGTAAAAAGTGAAAAGGGTTCAGAGCCGGTTAATAACAATCCACTATCAGAACGAAGCGTAAACTAAGCTACAAAGTCCAGATGAGCAAGGCACAAAGTCCAATGAGGAACATACACTAAGAGCATAGCTTAAATCTATAAATAACAATCAACCGTAAATATTAATTACAAGCATACACCAGGTCAACTCCTAAGTATCTGGCTAGAAATTTCCTTCTCACTCTTCCGTCCGGCCGCTCATCAGCCATTTGATAAGGGCGGCCAGTCTTGCGCTTCTCAAGTTGCCTCGATCATGCCCAAAAGGAATTATGGGTAATTGTGTCATTCCACGGATCTTCAGATTCCCATTTCATAGATTTTTTTAAAGTGGCTGGCCACCCAGTCCTACCAGCAAATACAGCATCAACTGAAATTTTCAGCTTTCAAAACTTGCCCAAATTGTATCGGTAGGTTTTGGGATTCATCCATAGAAAGGCCAGAGAGACAATTTCACACGTGAACCGCCATGTTTACAACAAAGCATTTTAGGCGTCCCAGTCTGCATGAAACCATCTCTAACCTCTGTCTCGAGAAGACCAGATACGGTTCTTACGTTACGTTTGTTCCTGTAGAATCAATTGAAATGTAAATTCCTTGTAAAGGCAAGCATCTTGTTTTGTTATGGTACGTATCGGAGAGCCAGAAAGTTTACGCGTGCGCTGACGGAATGTTTGAACAAGAGAGAAAACGCAGTACCTCCGGACATGGCGCCAGAGTGTCGTAACAGACGAGTCATCCCGGGATTTCGGCCCGTTCGATCGCATTCGGACGCAGTTGGCCGTTCGTTGCTTTCAGATATCGATCTTCCTCCCAGGTGAAGGTAACGTACATACTTACATAAATTTTATTTCATCTCGAATTTCAGAGTAACTGCAAGAGCTAATATCTTTGAGACATTACATTTACAGCTAAAATATGACCCTGATCTTTGAATCGCCACAGAAAACACCAAAGGAACACAGAAGGCAGACCTCTTCAAAATGGAAGTCACGTTTGGACGAATACTTACTCGAGCTCTCGCGATTTTCCGATTTGGCCTCTAAATCTCAATTACGGCCAAACAGAATAATTATTTGAAATGGCCAAACAATGAAGAGATAACTGGGCTAGAGTGAGCTCCGAAAATGAAAGCGCGAAAAGGCCATTCAAAATACCGCAAACACCGGAGCGTACGGGCTCAAAATAGTATTACATACCCAGGGTCTACCCAATTTGCTCTCAATCTAATTGTGTCCCGGGTCCTGCGAGGAACAGATCTGTACAGTTTCTTATATTAACATCTATTCATGTTACGTTTTCAAGACATACTTTCCCTGTTTGATGAATTCCTCTACGCGCCTGCAAAAGTTAACTCGGCAAACTGAGTGCTATTTTTCTCGCCTCTCTCATTGAGTTCCATCTTACATCGCGTTTGAGTGACTTAAATAGCCCCTTTTTTTTCAGCCTCGTTTTCGCTTAAAAGCGAGCGGTTTTCTGGGTTTCTAAGCAAAGAAAGACCTTGGAGCAAAGTTTTTGTTGTTTCGAGCACGCGAAAATGGGACTTGAGGAAAACGAATACTATACATAAAAAAGTCGTTTTCTCTACAACGGGAACACTTACTTCGCTGGCTAACCTCGTTTTAAAAGCCACAATCAGCTTTAGACAGTACCAAGGATTTGTGGCTAAATGCTATGATTCCCCTTCAGAATTATGACACCAAGAAAACTGGACAAATCCGGCGATGGGCCTCGAAGCCAACTCTGCAACACAAATTCCTTTCCAGTATACTTTAAGTGAACTGTTTAATCCTACATCCTGACAATAATCCTTTCACTTTGAAAAAGGATCCAAAAAGATGATGCCAATGTAAAATACAAGTCATACTTGCCGTTGTACCGGATGAAAATGCATATGACTTCATGATACATGAAAGGCTCGAAATGTTAACGCACGCGGTAACATTTGGTACGAGGAAAAACACGTGTTACACAACTCATAGGGCATTTTGAGTGAAACAAACTCTGCTCCCTCTAATTGAATCACCTCTGAGGTGAAGTAAGCCTTCTTTAGCCGTTTCACGGTGGTTCCTGTCGGTATAGGTGGCCTTTCCCGTCGGGCAAATTTTTCACATCATAACGCTCAGTTGTCTTTTTACACTTCAAAGCATTACAGTCGTTTCCTTTAGCGGGCATTTACACAAGAGTTTGATGACCGCCTCAGGCAAAAGGACCTAAAGTGCGACTCCTGGATGTCTTCCAAGCTCTCGAAAGTTCCTCTCAAACTGACACTTCACTTAATCGACGCAGAAATCGCATGAGCTATTATCTGAAATATGCTCGCTGGAGATCCTTTAATTCTGATGCTCACTTAAGTTTTACCTTTCGTACATAGAAACGAAAATATTTTAAAAAGCCTTCAACATTCCTCTATTATGGGAACACTTTAGTTTGAAAAAGAAATAGGTCAGAGACTGCGAATTGACGGTTTCTTTACAAAAAATTAAACAGTGAGGTGTAGCATGACTCCAGAACACGTGCTAGACATGTAAGAGAGAGTCGCGCTCAGATCCTTTTTGTTAATGAGATACTGGACTCTGATTTTTAATGAGATACTGGACTTAATGATCTAGTGCGTTAAAAACGGGTTTACTACTTTTGGCCAGTAGAAGTTGGATGGAAAACACATTTGAAAGTGAAAGCAAATTTGAGGTCCTCAAATGGGTTTTCCATTCAACTCGCAGTAGATCATTAATGGCCTTTTTTCAGGTCAGAGTCCAGTCAGTCTCATTAAAAATAGCGATAAATTTCTGTTGCGTTATGGAAAAATGTGTCAATGTACTTATGCTGACGCAAACCAGGTGAGCTTGTGTGGGTAGACGAGAAAAACGGAGGCCCAGAGCTCGTTCTGTATAGAACAGACAAACCACGTAATTCTGATAAATTGCGGTAAATGATACCTCCGACAGATATCACTTTCTAGAAAAAAAAAAAAAAAATACTGCTAGGGTCTTGCCCATTTTTAAAGAAAGATCTTTCTTTTAAGGGCCAGCAAAAAGCTATATGAAGGCCAGCCTAAATATATTAAAGCAAATATAAAACCGCAGAGTAAATATTCCGTTAAAGTTCCTGTTGGTATTTTTATACGAACAAAATAAACATTTATTTGCATGAGGCGAGTTTCTGATTTGAATGAATGAACATAAAAATCAAGAAAAACAGTGACACGATCGTTCAGTAGCTTTGAAGCAGACTTGCGTTGATATCGTTGTTTACACTCAAAGTATAATTAAAGTCACGGTATTAAGAGTCGATGGTTTCATTTTTCGTGCAAACTTCGCACGAAAACCGGAAATAAGAAATGTAAGAGGAAATTGCCATTTATATCAAAAAGGAACAACGAAAGCAAACACTGTGTTTTCTCTTGTTTTCTTTATTTCAATCGTTTAGTTTTTTCTTGCAGGTGATATTTCAATTAAGGTATTGTTTAATTGCAGCACGCGATCAAGTCTTTTGTGTGAATTAACATACAGAGACTCTACAGAGAGTAGCGGGAATCGCTAGTCACAAAAAGCAGCTTGTGACGTCACACTGAAGCGGTTCCCGTTCGTCTCAAGTGGCAGTTGATATCTTTCCAATAGTCAGTACAGCATTACATTTTCGTTGCATTCAGTTGGCGTTGTATTTCTCCTCGGCAAAAGATTGACATTCCCTTGAGATTACTGCTCGGCAGGTCAAGGATAAGGCAAGGTTCTTTTGAGAGCTAGAAATGCGGATAAATCTTGGCGACAAGGAGTTGTTTAGAAAAGGTAAGCTGAAGTCGCGTCTTTGGGGCGATTGGTAGACTGTAGTGGTGACATGTAGCTTAAATTTTTTGGGGATCAAGCTACGTTTTGGACATCTTGATCTGCAAAAGCAACTGTAAAGCTGTTTCCAAAGTCGTGGCTGTATTCCTTAGGTAACTTGTGTTGTGTTGACTCATTGCGTACAAAAGCTATCAAAAATTTCGCGGTGCGAAATCACTAAAAGTTGTTGTTCATTAATTTTGATCCTAATGCTCGTATCTAGTTACTAGATGAGAATTTGTCATAATCGATTGATTTTTAGGCCTGCTTATTCGGTTTCTTGAGCCAAGGGTTAAATGAAACGTGGCTACTATCGAAATCACAAGCGCTTTCAACGAAGTTAATAGCTAGATCAGAGTGAGTCGGATTTCGCGGTCGCCCTTGTTATAGTTAGAACACATGTGGTTGATAATGCTTAATGAAAATTCTTTTCAATAAATGCTTGCGGCGACTTATCAGATCATGGAGCTAAATGTTAAGAAGTAGACCGAATATTGTTTGCGGCGACAAGGCTTTTCTCCAGAGAAAGAAGTACAGATACTGACAGTTTTGCTTGCGAACTGGGTCGGTCAGAAAGTTAAATTTAGATAATTATATCATACGCCCGCTTTACATGTCTAGAGAATATTATCACGTTTCGGCATTTAATTGGGGTCTGTTATACTTATACTCACTTTTTTTTTATCAGGGTTTAATTTTGACTTACACAAAAGAAGGAACTCGTTTGTGAACCGTAGATCATTAATAGTTCAGTCACGCCTCATAACAGGAAATGGAGCACCCTCGAGCTCTGCCTCTCTTCGCTATTGTTAAAGAGATCCGAGAAAATGTTAAATGAGTTGTTAACTTTGGTCGACCTCCTTCATTGTGTTTTATAACATCTATAAATGTTCTCTTTTTGCTGGACATTTGGATTACTTAGTTGATTTCACGGTGGCTCGCTTGCAGAACGAATATTCTTGTGTACTTTATGTTCGCAATGAGAAAGTTTTTGTCATCCAGTAAGATTATATGCTATCGCGTCTTTGTTTTTTTTCAAGCACTTGTGGGTTATGCTTCAATAGTTTTGCGAAGTCCCTTAACTGCAGGCGTTGTGTTATGCAAATTTTGTTGCTTCAAGATTATTCCTCCTATGCTTGGGGTGGCTTTATTTTTGTGTTCTCAGTGATTGCTCCATAAGCTTGAAGCGAAGCATTCCAAATATGGAGTATTAACACAGGAAATCCACCTCTTCGGAGGGTGTGCAGCTTATGATCGAATTTCTCTCCTGCTAAAAGCTAACTACACTTGAAACTGTCAACTTGGAACATGACAGGGATTTTTTAACATCATCAACCATTTTTATTCAGCTTGAGATGTATACATTTTTTTCAATTTTCATCTCAACTAGGTTAAAGAAGAGTTTCTAATTTCCTTAAAACAAATTTATGAAAGGTCCTGAAGCTACATGTAGCTTTGCTGTGAAAAAGCCGAAGCCATTGATGATAGTGGAATTTCTTTTTGTTAATCCAAAATAAACTCTTGAAATGTAAATGTAAACAAGCTAACACTGATATATGAAGCACTTGGATTGAAGATTTCAGGTAACATTTACCAAGCTCCATTTCGACATCAAAATTCCATGTAAAACTTTCTGGAGAGGAGGCAGTGAAAGTTCTTCTGAACTGAGCATTCATTCAATGATGGTAAATACATGTAAATAAATGTGTTTGGAAAAAAGTCAATAATAGGTGTCATTTTTGGTGTCCATTTTTGGGAAAAATTAATTACAGGTGATGCATCTGTCTGTTCAAACAGTCAGAAATGTTTGTGTGTTTGGATGACACACATCTTTTACTCAAAGATGGAATCAGTTTTTTTCTTTAGTACGTAGTAAAGGCTCAAGCATATGCGTGGAGACTGGCTTGGTGCATGTGCAAGCCGGCCTTAAAACTCTTTCTCATCCAAGAGTGATCGGTATGTAAATTCTCTTCACAATTTGAATGAAATGTTAGTCAGATAGGTATTGAGAATAAAGATTATTATCAGTTTAAGAGAAGTGATCTTGATGTAACACCAAATTCTCATGACTACCCAACAAAGAACTCTATAGTACTAGTTGGCAGAACGAATGTTTTGATCGTGGTAATGAAAGGTTAGATTAAGAACCTGAATCAAAATATAAGATCATTAAATTTTGTACTTGGGTGAAAGGCACTCATTTCAGATTCAACATCTGGTAAACATTGGTTGTTCCAGGAAACAAATTTCAGAAACATAGTTCATACCTTGGCTGAGCACTTTATGAAAAGGAATGCAAATGTTTCTAGGGCCAACCTTGGGCATGAAGACACCAGACATTCTTAGTGAGAGGCTAAAAGCATAATTAGATTTTTCTGTTGAGTGTCATGTCTTTGAAGGTCAATTTCAGGGTTAAAATACTTGTTGCTATAGATATGCGTAAATTAAACTACTTGTATTTAAAGCATTTGCAGTATGTAGCTCTTGATATTGAGTAGATTATTAAGGCTCACCTTGCTTGTTTATTTATCCTGGATAAGCCTAATATCATTTATCAGATATTTAAGTGGAGCTGGTACCATTCTATTCTGGATCTTTCCAACACCCATATCATTTTGCATCATTTTTTCTCTAGAGAGTTTACAAAGCAAAGATGCAAGCATGCATGAAATAGCTTATGTATACTGGCTGGCATTGCTTCTGGTTTAAAAACTTATCCATGAACTTGTTGACACTTTTTTGGTAGAAAACAGTGCATTTAAAATTTGTACATGCATTCTTTTAGGTAATGACCAGCCAAGGTACATGGAAGTCTTTAAGTTCAACTCATTTAACTAGATGTGAATAGCTGTATGCCAGCTGGACATTTTCCTCAAGTGCATGGGTATTTTTAAGTTATGGTTGATTGAGATTGTGGTTGAGACTGGGGGTGCAGGGATGGGCGCAGTGGTGAGAGCAATCGTCTCCCACCAATGTGGCCCGGGTTCGATTCGATTTGTTGGTTCTCTACTCTGCACCGAGAGGTTTTTCCAGGGGTTTTCCGGTTTTCCCCTCTCCTCAAAAACCAAAATTTCATTTGATTTGCGTTAACTTGTTAATTTCAATGTATAGTGTCCCCGATTAGGGCTCTATAGCGCTAGAAGATTAGACACTTAAATAAAGTTCCTTCCTTTCCTTTTTATAACAAAGTTGTATCAAACTGATCCTGATCCAGTCATTCAAAATGCACTTGGACTAAAGAGCAATTTGTCCTCTTGGAGTATATTAGGATTCTGTTATAATATTTGTAAAGAACCTGTAGTTCATCTGTCATACATATTCATAAATTATTCTCATTTCAAACTCATCTACTAGTACCTTTGGATTGTCTGTCTCAAAGAAATTTCTCAGTAGTTTAAAATCAACTATCAATTTATGCTTGCCTGTCAGAATACAAACATTTCTAAACAGTTCTCAAAATTTTTGTGGTCGCTTAATTATTAAATGTCATTTCTTTATGTTTACAGGAATGTACAGTATACAGTGGCTTTTTTGTTTTACTTATAGACCTGGTTCCTGTATTCAAAGACTACATATATTTCGCTATGGCATTCTGATTTATCTATTAGCTTCATTGACTTTGGTGTTAAAGTCACCCACCTTCAAAGCAATATGTAAATGAAATGTTTTGCATTCTTTTACACATTAATTATCTGTTCATAGTTGTCTCAACTTTAAACAGAACTGTGGTATTAGGTTTCAGAAAAATAATATCTGACACACTACTTTGAAGATTGTCTGATAATTAACTGTATGTCTTTGGGGAGATCATCAACGTGTAGGTACTGAACAGGCTTATTATATAACACTGGGTTGAAGTTATTCTGCATTGTCCTTTTGAACAAAGGAAACAGGCTCTTTCTTGTTCCTTTCTTAAATCGAGGAGTCATGTTCACTCTTTAAAGCAGTAGGCTGGTGTTTTGTAGTATGAACGTTTGTGCAATAGATTACATGTAGATTGTGAAGGTAGTAAATGGATAGTTTGATTTGAAGATCTTCAAAACATTATAGAATGCATCTATAACACATTTTTGTTTTCAATGTAAATTTTCATCATTCTCAACAAATGATTGTTCCTCAGTAAATATACAATGTACAAGCTGAATTTCATATTCAGGGAGTGTACAGTAGTTTACAGTACAGTTTTAAATGTTAGGGACTATAAAAAGAATCATGGTAGAACCCCAGGTAGGTTATATATACAGTTTTTACCTGAAGGTTGAAAATAATACTTTGTTTGTAGAGTCAATGTACAGCTTTAAGTGTACATGTATGAAAAAACAAACTAAACAAATTTGTCACTCGGATATTTTTAGTGTGAACCAGTCATGCAGTAAACATGACTGCTGGCATGCATGACTTTTCATTCTGCCTGCTGGTAAATGAGGCGAAGGGTGATAGAACTGTACAGGAATAAACATAATAAGCTACTCTTGAAACCCTTAGCTTATAAATAACAGTTTTAGAACAATATCATCTTGAAGCAGTTTTCATTTACTCTCATGCTGTGCAATTTTACCTACAGCTGTAGTTGTACAATATACACCTGAGTCAATGATCAAGAGTGCTGAAAATTAAGGAATGATAGTCCATTAATTTAACCCTTTCACTCCCAATAGTGCCACTTATAGATTTTACTCTGTCTAATGCCAGATGATTTCACTCGTCAATGGGGAACCCCACGGGGCTGAAAGGGTTAAAGGAACATTATTATTTCTCCATTATTTTAATAAGGGTGGTTGATTCAGATTGCACTGACCTACCGTTAGTTTTTTGTTTTGGTCAGAACTTTCTGTGGATATAAAAATGTCTCCTGTATATCCTACTCTACAAAATTAGTTGGGTAGATCGTCACAGTTAGATGAGCAAGCAGGCTTAAATAAATAAATAAAGAAATAAATATTGCTAATGCTAATCACCCTTACTTGCAGTAGAGGACTGAATTGCAAAGGGCGTAGCTCACGACATTGGGCTGAAAGCATACAAAGGCACCTCTGGCTGCCGCTATACAGTCCATGTTTGATGTCGGAGCACAGCGCCACGTGACAGCTAGATGTTAATTAGCTGTGAGTCGATTTTGATGAGGGAGGAAAACCGGAGTACCCGGAGAAAAACCCTCGATTCAGGTTGAGATCGACTGAAACTCAGCCCACATGTCGGCTGAGGCCAGAGTTGGCTCACAGTGGTGGGAGGCCCGATAGATAACCACTAAGCCACCCTGACACCCGTTAAGGCTTGGCTTGAACGGGATCCAAACCCATGACCGTGTGATTGCAGTGCACTGAAAGGAAAGGAGAGAAACTTTTAATTATTTACATGTCTAGTCTTCTAAAATTGGAGCACTAATTGGGGACACTGTAAACTGATATTAACAAATTAATTCAAATCAAATCAAATGTTGGTTTTTGAGAAGGGGAAATCCGGAGTACCCAGATAAAAACCTCTTGGAGCAGATTAGAGAACCAACAAACTAATAACCCACATGTGACACCGAGTCTGGGAATTGGATCTAGGACCACATTGGTGAGTGCTCTCACCACTAGCGAGCTCATGAGAGGCTTTCTTTGGGTAATCTAGAGACCCTCAAGGACAGACAAATTGAATTATGTAATAATATTTTTATTCAATTATGTCTGAGCCATGTCACAAGCTACATGTAAGCCATCTTTTACCAGACCTAAATGAACCACACTATTGTCTCTGTAGGCAGCCGCAGTTTAAGCGCCCTGTCATCTGTACAAAACGCTACATGAACGTAAAGCCAATAGTTTTATAACCTTTTAGATATAGCCTGCAAATAGTTATATAATTTTTTTTATTCATACTTACATTGTAAATAGTCATGCAATTCAGCCTTTCGGCTGCTAGATGATATTTTAATAAACCTATCTATCTATCTATCTATCTATCTAAAACTTTGTACCAAATGTGCAATGCTCAGAACTTAACAAACCATTACTCATTTCCCTGCGAAAAGCCAAATCTCCAAGCGATAATTTCACTTAACATATCACTTCTGGGTACTACTATCACCCGTTTGTATGAATAATCAAGATCTTCTTGTACAGTTATTGAAGATTTTGATGCAATATTTTAGCACTCCAATTTCCCTATGACCACTGCCATTCAACCAGAGCTCCACTATTTCGTTGTGGACGTTATCTGGCAAAGATCTGCCTTGCTGTTTAAAAGGATTGGTAGAATTCACATCACATTGGAGAAAACACAAAGTTTCCAACTTTGCTGTGAACTTTGTCCGTAAGTTCGTACGGACTTTCGAAGTGAAGTTGTTAAGTTGCAAATTTCATTGGCCTGTTGACAAAGAACTTTTCAACTACCTGCCCAAGTTCTCTAGGTTGGCAACCAAGCTCGGAAATGGCTCGGCCAATGTTTTGTGAAATGCAGTGTAAGTTAAACCTTGGCATGACTAAGTTATTGGACCTAGACAGAAGAAGTTTGTGAGTAGGCCTATAGTTACTAATAAGATCAGAAAGGTGTACAGGGACTAAGTCATTAACACATTTAAAAGCGAATACCAAGATTTTAAACTTCATATGCTGATTCATAGGTAACCAATTTACTTCTAAAATTTTTGCTTTACAATAGACGTAATGTGGTCATGCTTCTTGGTCAATGTAATTAAACGAGCAGCGGCATTCTGACTACTGTGAAGTCTGTAAATAAGATATTCAGGTAAACCACAAAAAAGCGAGTTGCAATAGTCTAATTTAACAGTAATAAAAGAGTGCATTAATATCTGATAATCTCTGCAGTTTCAAAACTAAAAAACTGCCTAATCAAAAACTGCTTAAACTTACATGTATATCCTGTATTAGCATGTGACATGATTTTGGAATGTGAAATTTCATTTATAAAATAATAATTATTAGGATAGTACACGCACTCTCATTGGTCAATAGCTGTATTTAGATGAGAATATGCAAACATGGCTGTGACATCCTTTGAATTTTGATTGGTTTTGTGTTGTCAGACGTGTGTTTTGATTGGCTGGTAGGAAATAATTATGAGCATGTATCAAGAAAATCACTCTCAATCAAGAAGTAAAAAAACCAGCATTTTCCTTCTTTTGTCGAATTAATTTTGAGAAATATTTATAAAAGCGATAGAGAACTTTTTGCTGTGTTTACATAGCCTCATCTACACTCTCGGGGAGTTGGGAGAATTCTTGACAGTTACGCAAACCCGAGACACAGCCTTTTTGATTAAGTTTTGGGCCAAAAATGGCGGGTCTGGCTTATGCACTAGACCATTGCTCTCAGAGGGAGTAAACTGGCTTGTAGGGGTCACAAATTGAACTGAAAACCTTCAGTAACTAAAGATTAAAGATATTGAAACCTTTAGTTGATCACTGTTTTCGGTGGTTATAGAAGTGGTGGCTCCTAAAAGAGCCGTTTGTCCGCATCTTCAGGTTCTAAACCCGAACCTTGCTCACCAGTAGTTCTTTCAAGCGTTTCATTTGCACTTTGTTTAAGCAGTTAATCTCTAACTGGCATGGTATCCCCATTCCTCCACACAGCTGCTTACAACATACTATGACCGATCACCTCAACACTGGTTTCTCAATTACGTGCAAGAAAATACCACGCTATTCGGGAGAGCTTGTGAGGCAAATGGCTGACCGTTTCATTGCCCTCACTACTTTCACGGCGTGTTTGTCCATGGGGTTGTTAAACTCTTGTTTAAGCAACAAGTTTTTCTCTGATCGATGGCTCCCAAACGTCTTGATAAACATGATATCCACGCAAAGCTGACGCTAAAGCAAACGTTTCCATGTCCAGATTTCCCCCGTTAAATGACTGCGTCATTTTGCATCGTTCTCCTGCACTTTTTTCGTGCAAATTATATTGTTTTCATTTCAACTGAGGGCTTTAGCAATGAATACAACTGTTGTCAGTCACAGGGAATAGGGAAACCGATTAAAAAGAAGCTTTTAAAAGGTATTTTCATGGTTGATTAACTTATTAATGTCACTGCAAATACACAACATTGGATTTTGTCAAGTTTATTGCTTACATCTGTGAACAAACAACCAACTTTTTTTACCTTTTTTTTTTTGGAATTCTTATATATTTCCAAAATCATGCTTGAATGTTGGGGGTGCGACTTATACACGAGTCTTTACGGTATATCTTTACCTTGATTGTGACTAATATTTTGGCCTCTCTGTCTGTTTTTCAGTGATACTCTTGCCACACCAGGAGCCACAATGACAATCTTGTGGCTAGCGTGGATAATAAGATGAGTGGCAAGGAAAAGCCGGGAGTGACTCGTCGCCTTAACCGTGGAAGGAGTGCTCATGACAGCAAGGCTAAAACTGATTCTGGATGCTTTGTTGATGAGGAACTTGAAAGGAATGGTAGCAGCGACAGCTCACAAGGATCCATCAGTTCATCACCAGTGAAAGACACACATTCCAAAAAAAATAAATCTTTTGAAAAAGGTTGTAAAACAGATAGCGATCACACTCCAGTACCTTCCCCCGAGCCAACTATTATTTCTGGAAATGGTCCAGAAATGGTTAATGATTGTGCTGTCGCTAGTGATAAAAATGAGAACATTGTTGGGAAGACCCAAAAAGCCAGTGATTTTTATTGCTTGTATTACAGTGCATCACCAGAGGGAACATTGAAAATCAGGGACAGCAGCAAGGTGAAAAATAGACCTCCAGTCCCTCCCAAACCTAAGACTAGACGAGGAAGTGCACCTCCATCCACTTTTAACAACATTGAAAGGTTTCATCAGAAAGAGTCTGACGCAAACAAACGTTTCTCGTACAGTGAATATCAAGAAAGGAGTTCAAAACCTGTTCTTGAGAATTCTGAGGACTGGAACAAAAGGAGGTCTGTTGAAGAGAGGGTCCTCTTCTTTGAAGCATTTGCCCAAGATGGTGTTTTGGAGAGCTCAGTACCCAGTCGTGTTCAAGCATCAAGCTTGATGAGTTTATCAGACATTCAAAATGATGGCAAAGAGGACATGCTTTCTAGGTCTGAAAATGGCTTGCACAATGATCATAATGATTTGGAGAGGATTCCTCCCTTGGCTGACTCTGGCGACGTCTCCAATGAGAGCAACACTGACTACCGGTATGAAGCATGTAATTTTAGCAATTATGCAGATCATGTTGCCCCACTAGTTGAAGAGGAAGAATTTGCAGTTGATGGAAGCAACTTACACGAGTCAACAATTAACAATACACCATGTGAAAACCCACATGTGTTCAGTTTGGAAGGAGGGTGTCTTGACTGTGATAGTAAAATTTGTGATACTGAGTCCGCTGATCATCTTGCGGATGATGGAAGTCAAAGTGAGGTCATCATTTCCTTTAACAGTAGGCCAGAATACGTCATGGATCATTTGGTTGACAGAGGAACAAGATTGGGTACACATAAAAATGATATTAGGGAGATTCAACCAGGATTTGATTGTTTTGATTACACTGTTCCAGCAAATAATGAGTTGCAACGTGTTGCATCAAATGAACATACATCCTTTGGAGTCACAAGACAACCCAAAGAAGACAGCCACAATTCAATGAGCAATGTTGAAAGTGCACGAGAGAGGAGGGATTCAAGGGGAAGTCTTGTGAACCCTCGAGTGAATGAAATCAAACAAGATTTGTTGATTGGTTCAAGACAAAGACGGGACATTTTCAAGCAAAGGCGTCCAGGGTCAATTGCTGGAATCTCAAGATCTCATTTTGAGACAGACTTGACCAGTGAACTGAAAAGAAGATCTTGGTCTTTCAGTGAGCCACGATCAACTGAGATCAATAATTACTTTGTGGAAAAAGGTCACCAAAGTCCTTCCATGAAAACAAATGGGTCGTTAGAGAAAGACCTTACATCACCGTCAGTTCATTATTGTCACTCAGACAAAACATGGCAAAGAAGATCAAGTAACCAAACTCAAGAAAGGAGTAAGTGGGATTCTCTCCGTAGGCCAAGACCTGGATCTTTTGACTACTCAGGTTACAGTTCTGATGATAGCAGTGTTCATTCAGAGCCATTGTTCCAGCCGCTACAATGTCGACCATGCATAAGCAAAGGTCACATTTTCAAAAGCACATCTGTTGATTCGAGCATTGCTGCTGTAGGCAATGGGACACCATGTTTAGACAGGATATATCAAAGGGGGTTTCGACATTCCCCTGGAAACAGGAATCCTTTCTACGCCCTTAGAAGACAATCTGCTGATTTTGGAGGCAACACAGTTCATTTTGAACTACATAACCAGGTGCAGATGCCTTGCCCCCAAACACTAAGGCGTTCCTCATCAAATGCGACATGTAGTTCCTCTAGTGATTCAGAAGTGGAAAGGATCTTTAATAATTCAGAGGTCACAGATACTGCTTCTCATCAGATACTGAAACCTGCCTTTCATGGTAGGATAGTAACAGCTTCCCCAAAACAGAAAATAACTGCAATGGAGGCTCTTTTTGGCCCTCAGCCAACAACTAATGTATACAATACTGGGCAGTCAAGTTCAAAATCTGAACGTTATGGGCCAAAAGCTCCTTTTGAGGGGATTGCAGATATTTCACCTCAGCCAACAGAGGATGGTTTATTATTTGAAGAGCTAGCTGAGGATCAAGAAACAGGATTGCTTGATCAAGACCCAAGAGAGGTTGAAGAGCCAGGCCTTGAATTTGATGATACTGACTACAGTGAATTTTATACCAGGTGTGAAGACAAGGATAGCTTGATAAGGGCTGAAGCAATAAACATCAAAAAGCTTCTAGAGTCTCCACAAACTGTTCTACCTGATCCTGACATTGAGTCTGCAGTGATGACTGCAACAGAGAGACGGGTATTGTCTCCACCTTCAGACGATAAGACAGCTTCCAGGAGTCATATTTCAGGCAATAGAATTTCCAAGGCAAAGGATTATGATAGTAAGCAATGTTGCGAATCTTGTCAACAGCACAGGGGAACTCAAACACCTTCTGCTGATGTTTTTAAGGCTTTATCTCCTCCACCCTCAGTTGGAACTCAAACTCCACCCTTAGCACTTTCGCAAGAACTACTTCCATCATCACTTTTAAAAGAACTTCAAAAAGATTTGCAGGCTCCACCACCGGAGATAATAAGAACAATGTCTCCTATTACTTTGCAAGGGGAAGATTTCTCATCAGAAAGGCATTTCAGAGCTGTTTCTCCGTCCTCTGACCCATTTGCAGATACAGATACTTTCTCTGCTTTGCAGAATAATGACAGAGCTGTCTCTGTAGAGGAACTCTTACAAATTCTTGCCAACATGAAGGTTGGTCCACGAGATGACACACCAAAACAAAGACCTGTCTCAGTGCAGAAGTATAACACTTACAGTTCTTCTTCTCTGAATGAGTACAACAGGTCAAGCACCAAGAGTCTTCCAAGCAGCTGGCACCAGTTAAATAAACACACACGTGTGCATGACAACAGCAGTGAAGATTTCAGACGACCCAAAGGTACTCCACCTAGGTCTTCGAAGAGTTATGATTGCCTGAGACGAGGAATTGCTTATAAAGACAAGCAACAGGGTGCAAGTCAAGTGCAGGCAAACGTTGAAAGAAGAGGTAGCAGAGAAGACATTCGTCAAAAGCTCTTGGAGTGGAGACTTAGATCACAGCTGTTTGAAGAAGTAGTGGAATGCTCAGAAGAGAGGCGCAAATTGGCAAAAGCCACTGATTCGAAAATTATGAAAATTTCTTTTGATGGAAGTGAAGCGACTGACAATATTGAAACTGAAAGCAAATTGACAAGGACTCATAGTCTGAAAAGACCCCGTAAAGATAGGGCCTTTTCTCAGAGGGAGAGAAGTGAAGTTGAAGTCAGCAGCTCTGTTAAAAAACAAAATGTTGAAGAAAGACAGCAGCAGTTAAATTTGTGCCCCTCTGTGAAACCTGATAGCGAAGAAGTTAAAGAGAATGAAGCAGTCCAAGATGGCTCCATAAGATCATCAGTAGAAGAGAGAACATTTGATCTAATCTCTGACTCTCTTAGTCTAGAAAAGCTCCAGAATGCAGTTGATGAACCAGCATTGCGGGAAGTAGCCAGCCCTGAGGGTATTGACATTTTCATAGATTACAGGAAAAAGAATGGTTTGCACATAACCAGCACACCAAAGCCTCCACCCTATCCTGGCGAAAGTATAGTTTGTAGGGATTCCATGGCAGGTAAAACAACCTGCAACAAAACCGTCTCAGAAAATTTAAATGCCGAAAAAGCATGCAGTGTTACTGTCACAGAAGACTGTGCCATAGATGTTGAATCCCAAGGAGATGCTTCTTCTTCATCATACTCTTCTGATGACGATCATTTTGGAGAATTTGGTGGTAGTACTGATACAGTTGTCTTTGTTGACACTGAGCAAAGCTCAGGAATTTCCCTGGTACCTGATCTTGATTCTCTTGACATGAAACTTGGAAGCAACAACCAGTTTCCAGGGCATAAAACTGACAATGGAAGAGATGACGGCCACCTTGATGTTTTGTTAGGAGAAGTACGCAGATCACTCAACCTCGAATTCGTGGACTCTGACATTTTAGACAAAGCCATTGAAAAGTTCAAGCAACGTGTATCTCCAAGCTCTCAATACAAGGTACAGCACACATGTTTTAAGTAATGTATTACAATATAATGAGCTTAATCATGAAGACAGAGAGAAAGGGAATACTGTGGAAGTGGTTAAAGATTATTATAGTGAGTATGTGTGGATGATAATAAAAAAAATCTGCGAGACGACAATGATAATAATAATAATAATAATAATAATCAGGAATTTCCCTGGTACCTGATCTTGATTCTCTTGACATGAAACTTGGAAGCAACAACCAGTTTCCAGGGCATAAAACTTACAATGGAAGAGATGACGGCCACCTTGATGTTTTGTTATTATTATTATTATTATTATTATTATGATTTGTCAGTCAACTGTTGACATAACAAAGCTCTCAGAGTTCAGGGTCAAGTTGTTCTCCACTTGTCTTCAAGAGTTGTTATGCCCTGGTTTTCTCCCATCAGAACACAAACATTGGAATGGATTTTCTTTGATTTGATTTCCCTAAGGGTTGTAACTTCCCTCAATATTATTGTAAATAAATTATAAAGAAATAGGTACATGTACTTAATTAATTGACTGCTCTCCCAGGGGCTTTTCAGGCCGATGGAACTTTGTTGAAACAAATACAATAATAATCATGAAATCTTTAAACCAGGAAACCACAGATAGCAAGTCTACAACAAGTTGCAAAAATGGTGAGACGCGCCCGTTAAAAAAACACCTTTTCTACCTTTCCATTCCCACCAAATCTAGAATTTAATCATTTCCCACCTCCCCCCTCCCTCTCCCTCTTTCAATGTTGACTGTTCAAGTTTTCCACATGATTTGATATTGCTAGCAACATTGATAAGGGGGGGAAGGGGGTTGCAGTGTGGGAGAGATGGGGGAAGCTACTAACACCCCAAGAAGGCAAAGTGTCTCCACTATTTTTGCAACTTGTTGTAGCACCCTAAAATAATTCTTGGCCACACTGCCACCCCAATCCCAACCCTCCCCCCCTTCTTCCCTAGAAAAAACCCCCTGAAATATGGACCCTTTAATTGAAGACAATTTTTATGATTGGCTCTGAGGAAATTTTGTGGAGTGAAGCTCTTTTGTCCAGGTCTGCATGCTCAATGTTGATAGTTGTCAGGCTCATCAGCTTAGCTCACCACACAGAGTCCTCTGTTGCTTAGGGGTTAAAGCACTTGGCTAGAGCACCAAGGGTTTTAGGTCATCTGGGACTTTTGCTAGGGAGTCAGCTGTATGTCAGATTTACATGTATCTTTCAAACAATGGCTGTGTGTACAAAATTAGTACAAATGCAGCTGTTTTTGCAATAATCGTTTGGCAGGTAGAAAAGTTGGATTCAGATATCTCACCTTGGATCAAATGAAAAACAGTTTTGTAAACCATAACTACATGTATTATAATTTTGATTTTGCCCTGATTTCACCAAAGATTAGGGCTAGGGGGATTTCTCGAGGACTTATCATTTTTTTTATGTCAATCCGAAGTGAGCAATTCGAATTGATCTGGGCCGACTTTTACCCTTGCCTACCTAGCAGTGTTTTCCTTGCACTCAGGCTAAATTTTGTGATGACTCCATCCTTTTCAAAGTGCAATTTGTATGATGGTGTTCTTGAAAAGAATTATTGTTGAGACCTCTGAAGCTCTATTTCACAGTTGATTATCAACACATAGGTGTTGTCCCTCTGTATAAACGTTTTCCTACTGTTAGGGTCTAATTGTTAAATAGTCATTATTATATCTCTCAGATAGTATGTGCGCTGTGATGGGCTAAATTAGCAGGCCGTATTCTAAAGTGCAGCCTGCTTTAGGGCCTGCTATAAGGCCCACTAAAATTGGAACTTTTGATAAAACAATCATTCCCTAGTAAGTTTGTCATGTGGTTTCTGTTACATAAACTTGTAACTGTTTGAATTTTGCAAGCAACTATTTCAAACAGCCAAGAAGATTTAGTTTTTTGGATTTTTACATGGCAATCTCTGTGGCAGTTGAACCTTCTGCCTGACTTCTACTAGTTTCCTTGCCCACGTGCCGGATTAACGTCAGATATACATGTAATAAATATCTTACTAACCTCGTTTTCTCGGTCTGTACTGTAAGTTATGGATCCTCGTTTTTCCCATTGATTTATCTTGGGCCGTAAATCAATGGGAAAAAGCTTGGTCTCTAACTTACAGTACAGACCTCAAACTCGGTTAGTAAGAGGTATATAGATTTCCTAAAGATACTTGTACATGTTCAGGTATGTTTAAAATAATTATTTTGTTTGTAACTTTGCCAGTTGGATTTTATTTAATTAATTAACCTATACTCAGCTCTATCAGGATGTCCCTTGTCTAGCTTACTAAATTACAATCAAGGCCATTTGGACTGTAATAACGTTTATTAATTTAATTGATTTAAAGGTCAGTTTGACCTAAAACATGAAGTGCTGTACATTGTATGTGATGTTCAAGTGATTGTGCAAAGGTGATGATGTCATAAGTAGGACCATGACCTAGTCATTAGAAGGGCCTTTATTTTGAAAGGAAAGAAGATATTATGACATGACTTTAAAAACCCTTTCAAGCAGTCAGCAATTTAACCCTGTATACAATTTAGGCTTTTAGTTTTAAGACTACAGTACTGTAATTTGCAGAGGATTTGGATGAAACTAGATCTGCAAATAAAAGATATCAAGTTGTCACTGTGTTAATTACAAATGTGATAAAAATCAAGGGAATAAAATGTGAAGAATGTCAAATCATTGGAAAGAAACTCAAGGGCTCTTTGCTGGCACAATCTGTTTCAATATCTGTGCCAGAAATTGGCAATTCATTTGTTTTGCATTAGGCTTTCCTTCTTGTGGCACACTCAGGTATTGTACTGAAGTTGTTTTGCATGGTTTTCTAGTTTGAAAGTGATTTAGTTTTCTTTGAGTCTCCAAAACTCTTCCAAGAGTTGTTTGACTTGCAGCAGTTTTGTAGTTCATTGTTACGTGGTTTTATCATTTTAAGAAACAATGTCTTTCCCTTAGAGATATTTAGTTCATAGCATTTTTACCAGTGTAGGCAACTTCAACTTCCATTAGTATTTAACTGAAAAAACACTTTGATGGATAAAGGTGAAGGCTTCCTTGATCAAGTATTAAGTTTGAGCTCACATATAAATCTGAGAAGGAAATCCTGTGTCACATTCTTGATGAGATTGAATATTGCCCATTAGTTGAATTTTGAAAAGAGTAGCCAATTTTGACCAGGAATTTACAATTTCCTTTAATTTGCAGAAGTTGTATTGTTTAGCGCATGTGGTAGACTTAATGGATATTGCCAATTTTTTCCTTTTCATGTACTGTTTAAACATTAAAATTAAAGTCTCCTTGAACCTAGAAACTTAAATCTAGGAACTTGAAGTCCTTAGGTTAGTTGTGTAGTCAAGTTCGTTCTTTTGAGTTCATGACATATTTAATGGATCCTAACTCTGCCAAAAAAGCTTTGAAACATACCACATCAACAGCATAATCCATCACAACCAGCAGATGTTGAGTGTTCACTGGATTGTGGCAATCTAGATAACTGAATTAAGAGAATTTTGTTTTAAATATGTAATGATTACATCATAAAGTGATGCAATACTGTAAGCCCTTCCATAAACTCATATGATGGCTTAGAAGCAAAAAAAAAATTAACACTGACCTTCTGCATTGTTTTTTAAAAAAATCCTAATCATTAACCTTTGAGAGGTTTTACTAAATGCATCTGTTTTACACTGTAATGCTTAGAAAATCAAAATTGCATAAACTGTAATTAGTGCAACAGTCTTTGATATGATGCGTAAATGTAAAGTTGTAATGTTACAGTACTGGTCAAATGCAAGTTGACAGTCTCTTGAAACTTGATTCTCGAAAACTTTGTGAACGGAGGCTCAAGTTGAGTTTTGAGAATTCGAGGTCTTTCAAGAAATTATCGAGAAAGTTTGCAAGTGACTTAGGAATTCATACCAAAAAAAAAAAAACTTGACAAGCTGCCCATGTGTGTTAAAAGTACATGTACACAGTCACAGGTGTGCAGTCAGGCGGAATGAAGAGGTCTCAGTTTGAGAGTTTTTTTTCTCTGCAGCATAACAATATGCTTATGATACGTAGTTTCATGTAAATATTATTGTCCACGAATTTCTGCTTTGATGCTGGGCAGTTCAGTTTCACCAGTAGCTTCATAATAATAATAATAATAATAATAATAATAATAATAATAATAATAATAATGACAACTGCATAAATGTGCAGTACATTTTGGGGTGTTGTGGAGGTTATATAATAAAAATTCAGTTTATTTTTGATGATGATTTTTTTTCTTAAGAGGTTTATACTTTATTGGGGGGCTGAAGGATTTAACGTTGGCATAAAAGATGGTGGTGCTACAAACAGTGATGTTTGCTGGATGTTTTATTTGGAAAAATAATTTCAGCACTGACTTTCTTTCACGTGATTAACTTTCATTGTGTTCTAGGCATTATCCAGCGGTCTGGGTATGGAGGCATGTGTTGCTCTCCAGCAAGCTGACGAGCTGCAGGGAATTATCAGTGAAATCAAAGTAAGTGCATGTTTGGGCGAGAGTCCATCACCCAAGAGTAAGATTTACCCAAATTGGCGTAGTCCCCATCAGCGTCAGAAAAGTGCCTATTTTTAAAGTGCCCCTGTGATCAAAAAAACCACTTCCTTTTTTCCTTCAGATTTTGAAAGTGTGTTTGCTTAACACCTGACTGGCAAAATTTTGAGCTTTGATTTTTATCCAAAGGCCGTTTACTTTGAGTGTAAGTTTTGGATTTCACAGTCCGCCATTACTCACGTTCAAAACTGACCGTTTGGACCTCAGACGGTTGGATCCAGGGAAAAGTGACGTGAGAGGCTCACTAGCTTAAAATTTCAGCGTGTGAACGCAGCTTATTATGTATGCAAAGCGTGAGTTTAAAAGTCTGAGAGCCCAAAACCCCCGTGCTGCATATAAATTCTGCGGCGTACACACGTATTGCATTCTTAAACTAGTGAGCCTTTGACGTCATTTTCTCCTCGATCCAGCTCTCTCAAGAACATAATGTTAGTAATGGCGGACCATTAAATAGGAAAATTACAGTTAAAGTAAAGAGGTGTCTTTTTGAAATCAAGGCTTAAAACGTGGGTCACTTAGTGTTTTGTTAACATAGTTTTGAAATCCAAAGAAAAATATGAATTGATTTTTTGGTCACAGGGGCACTTTAAACCAAGTATTGCTGGAAAATAAACATTAAGACCAAATCGGCTAACTCAATGTTGTGCCCAATTCAAACCCTTTGGAAATAAAACCTTTTTTTCCAGTTATTTAAATACACTGTATCATTTAAATGTGAATGCTATGTTATAAAGCAAAATTAATACAATACACAAAAGAATCTTAACTCCATGAGAGTTGAATTGGATACAACATTAAGTGGGCTATTAACATTTATTTTCCCGCAAAAGTTGGTTTAAAAATAAACACTTTTCTGATGCTGATGATGATACCAGATTCTTACTATTGGGTAAGGGGATCTTGGTTTGAGAGAGAAAACATGTTCTGCTGATGGTGGGTTATGTAACCTTGTTGGTGTTAGGGGCATCATTGCAAGTCAATTTCTATCCATAAATGAGCAACAAATATCATTTAGAGGGTGGGTGTAAACTAATAATAATTATTATTGATCTGGATAAAGAATTGGGCTAACGTTGTCCATCCAGTGAAAGGAGAGGAAGATCCCATATATAATTATCTATATTTGGATAAATCTGAACTCTGAAAGTGTTTATTAAATGCTTACATGACCAGGGAGAACTGAAATTGCTTCATGATGAGAATGATATGCTGCGTGAACAAGTTGTTAATCTAGCCAATCAGCAAACAAATGGAGAGACCACAGAAAACAGTAGTACAGAGTCAGCAGAGAGACTTGAAAACCTATGCAAACTGTACAGGCCAAAACAGGGTGAGTCAGCAAAAGGATCTTTTCGTTTTCATCAACCTATGCATTTTGGTTTTCTTTATGTTATCCCCATTTTAATGGTTTTCATAGTACATGTAGCACTTAAGGCTTCCCTTATGTTCTGAGTCACACTTCCATTTAACCATACCTTGTAACCATAATACCGTCGGACTCATGACAAATACCATCGGACACATGACAGGAAAACATGCTCTAATTGGCTGCAAATGGGACAAGTTTTGGCTGCAAACATGACAAGTTTTGTCTCTCGGGGGTGCAGGGATGGTACAGTGGTGAGAGCACTCAGCTCCCACCAATGTGGCCTGGCTTCGATTGCTAGACTCGACGTCATATGTGGGTCGAGTTTGTTGGTTCTGTACTCTGCACTGAGAAGTTTTTTCCGGTACTCCGGTTTCCCCTCTCCTCAAAAAACCAACATTTGACTTGATTTGCTTTCATTGTTAATTTCAGTTTACAGTGTCCCCAATTAGTGCTCCAGGACTAGAACAACTAGACACTTAATAAAGTTCCTTTCCTTTCCGTTCTTCAATCATTTGAAGTTTGAGAGATGTTCATGCAAGTTTTCCTAGAATTGTGGCAAGACTGGATGTCGAAGACTTTTCGTAAGAAATTGACCCTGATCTGATATAGTATGCTTCAAATACTTTCGAACTATTGGGCACTTAAGTTTCAGATGTTTGCTGAATGGCTGCCAAACTCAAAGTTCAAAGAACGTGTTTTCCTATCATGTGTCCACGCTTAGATGAAAACGATGGTAATTTAGTGGTTAGTTTTGTGTATAGTATGAACTCACAACTGATCAGCTCCTGGAAAGGTTGATAGCTCAGATGGTAGGGCAGTGCAGTGCACTGTCATCAGTACTAATCTTGATGAAGCCTGGATTTTTTGAGCCTTTACTTGGCGACTGCTTGCATTGTAAGTTGCTCCCAATTGCAATGATCATTCTTGCTCAGAGCTGTCTGTAATGTTGCATTGGCAATAGATGCATAGGCAAAACAAGGGGGGAGGGGAAGACAGCATGTATCATGCTTTTGCGTATTTCTGTTTTATCTCCAGAAAACAATAATTATTAGTACATGTATCAACGTTTTTTTCCCTTATGCTTTTAGTTGCAGCAGACCTAGAGGATGGCGAGGATTTGGTTGAAGTAGATGTTTGTCTCACAGGATTTTCTGTAGTGCCTCTTGGCCATCTCCCTGCCAAGGTGCATGTGGTATTGTATTGATTGACATTTGATGAGTGGATGTGTTGAGCACAGCTGTCATCCAATATGAGATGCCAAATGGCCTGACATGTTGGCCACCAAAGGTTCAGCAGGGATTAAAAATAATGTCATGCAAAGATGACAGCAGAATGCTCTCAAAGGCAATTATTATCCCTGGTAGTATAGTTGTGTCCACACTTTTCGGTGCAAAATTAATGTTCATGCCCTCTAGCCCTGGTCTGGAGAGCAGCAGATACAGGTCATGTACAGTCTGTAGACAAAACTTCACAAGTAAGCCATCTGGCTCAGGCATACAGTATACTTGTCAAGACAAAACCCTGCCACATTTATCCTGCTCAATCTGTAATGCATAACCTGGTCAGCTTATAAAGACTACATTTTACCAGCAAGACCTGGTAAGAAAATTGATGTTTATCTTTTTTTTTTATTGTAGAAAAAAGAAATCCTCTTGGAAACAGTGGCTGTGAAAGGGGCAGACTGGAAAGGGGTCATGGATGCTGCAAGGAAAGCATTTGTGGTGAGTGTTATTACAATCTGTCCATTAAAATAATCACTACATGTATCTCATAAAAGCTGCCAGCCATGTACCAATACCTCGTTGTTAATTCAAGGTTATATTCTTGCTGGTACCAATGGCAATTGCGTAGCTGTAGATTTTTATACCAATCATATATCCCAGTGTTTCATGCCCTGGAGTTACCTTGCCTTGTAGACAGTGTCTTCACTCGTCTTTTTCTCAAAAGAAAACATAACAAATTGATTGCGTATAACAATAGAGGTCAATTCCATAAAGATTAGTTTGAGACTCTAGCATTACTGCACATTCTTTGTTTGTGGACACGCATAATATTTTATTTGTTGTAAGATCATGTGAAAAGGCTTCTGGGGTACAAAATCCATAATTCCCTACGCATGCATCTTTCATTTCTAACTGACTTATCAAAAAGCAAAATAATTATTTATAATATAGCTTGAAGCGTAGCTTGTGTGCTGTTACATTTTGGCTTCGTAGTTTCTGTCACAATTAGCCATAGTTCCTACTTTTGGAATTCAATGGGTGAAACTGGTGAAGCACTTCAAATTTTTCCCTGGGTTAAGGGAATGGTCATGGGGTCTGAAATAAGGAAACAAAACAACACAAAACCACAGGAACAAGAGTTCATTGCTTACACATTATCTCCTTTTAGGACCATGTGCATAAAATTGACCCTGACAATTACTTGGGTCTGGGAGTGCACAGCATTCAGGGCGTTCAAACAGGAGTTATTGTTTGGAGTCCAGGTACGTTAAATATAGTTAAATAAAATTTAACATAGTTAACGACTAGGAGCTAGTCTGGTCAGTAGTGTTTTGCAGGCGGTTGTTAGTGTCTTGGCCGTCTGGTAGCGTTGTTCAGCGTTTTGGTGCGTTCTGTAGCGTTTGTTATAGTTACATGGTTCACGACCGGGAGCTAGTCCGGTCAGTAGCGTTTTGCAGGCGTTTGTTAGCGTTGTTATGCGTTTTTGTAGCGTTTGCAGCACTCTTTAGGTTGGGGGAGCCCTGGGGCTGACATGGTTCAGCGGTATTCCTGCGTAGTGCATGCGTTGTCCTATGTGCTTGCAGCGTGTTTGTTGCTCTGTTGGCGTGGCGTTGTGAGTCGGTTTAGGAGTTTAGTGGTTCTCGGCGTTCCCTCCCTCTCCCCCCCTTTCTTTTTCTTTTGTGCTCTTTTTTTTGTGTGTTATTATTATTATTATTATTATTATTATTCCACTGAGCTATCTGGCTCAAGTGTGACGGGTGCCTTAGGGGGGCCTGGCGCGGGGGGCTCGTGGCTTGGTTGCGGGTTGGGCAGGCCAGTCGGGTGTTCTAGCGCCTTGGGGATGTGACTGCGGTTGCAGCCCCCAGGCTTCCTGGGCACCTACCCTCCACTGGCGACGTGGGCGTTAAACAGAAAATTACAATGTGCTTGCTCCACAGGATTACCTTTATTATTTTTATATTGTTGTGGCCTTACATTGTGTGTATGGATTGGTGGAGAGATCTTTATTTGATATGGTCAAAGCTTCATTGCACAACTTGTTGTTTGAAACTCTGATTCATGTAAGTTTGTACTTAAGGTGGACCTTTGAGAGGCTCTCAGAGATTTCAAACGTTAGTTAAAGGTGTGGGATTCTATGTCCAGAAATACATCTACAGTATTTAGATGAATGCCTAATTTTGATATCTGACATGAAGTGTCCCATTACGTCTAAGCGCTTTCTACCTCTTTCTGGCAATCAGGTAATTGTAAGGGTTAGCATTATTAATTTTTTTTTGGTGAGGGAAAATGCAGCAGTTTACTTAAGGTAATTCTCTTGAAAATGACATACATGTACCATCCAGATTTTTGTCAAACTTGGCACAATTGATATTCGTGCACAGGACAATGAAAAAAATGCAATTAAAAGTTGGGGTCACCATGCTTTTTTTTCGCGCTGCATGCCCTTTATTCTAAGTTCTAGGACCTTTACTCTTCCTAATTTATATAAATGACACTTTTACTTGTTCTGATAAACTCAGGTTTTACTTGTTTGCTGTTGATACAAATTTACTGTATGCTGACAAGAATTTGCAGTCTCTAGAAGCCATAGTTAACAATGAATTGAAAAAATGTATGCGACTGGCTGAATGCAAATAGACAAGTTGAACTATTAATGCAAAGAAATCAAATTTAGTTATTTGTAGGCCCATGCAAAATAAACTTAATTATCAGATATGCTTGAAAATACTAGATAACAATAGGATCGCTGTAACAGCTCTTGAAAACAAGGATTATGTTAAATTTCTTGGGGTCCTAACTGACAAGCACTCAACTTAGAAACAACACATTGATTACATTGCTTCTAAGATCGGCAAAATTGTTGGTTTAATAGCGGTACCATGTACCATTAAACACCCTTCCGTCTTCAAATTTATCGATCCCTTAAGTATGTTCACATATGTATTACGGTATAGCTGCTTGGGGCCAGGCTTCTCAGTCTGATTTAAGGAAGGTTCTTTTTCTTTAAAACCGAGCCCTCCGCTTTATTTTCATTTGTAATACTAGATCCCATGCTATCCCTCGCCTCGTGTGCCACTTTTTTGTTCTTACCACGTTTTGACGTCGACATCTGTGATCTATTTCTGAACAGACGCACGACAACATGGAATCTATTTGTTAATTTTATAATTGAGGAAAAGAGTTAAAGGGACACTTTGTGATGTTAATTTACTATTAATTATTCCCAGACGTGAGTGACGTTAACACTTATTAAAATAGTCGTGCACCTTCTTATGTACATTTCAAGACAATCTGTGGATTTAAGAAAATGTTGCTTGTTAGAGCAGGTTTCAAGTGAGTGTCGAAAGAAATTAGCAAATTGCTTTGGTTTTGCATTGCTTCACTCAGTGATTGGTTCAAAGTTCTCGCGCCACTTTTTCAACCAATCAGAAGTGAAACTAAAACCAATCGTGGTTCACGTGTGCACATTTTCCGGCGCTTTGTGTCGGCTACGTGTAATTACTTCGAGTTTTGATTTGTTTACTGTATTGTCTCCGTCCATTTTGATTGGCCAAAGTAATTACTTTTGTTTTGGTTTTACGACACTCAATTGAAACTCGCTGTATTGAGGCTTGCAGAGGAATTTCAGAAATATACAACTCCAACTCTTCATTACTGCACAGTGGTGGACAACATAAATCAAACCTTTGCTTTCTTGTAGAATCCGTAAGGCAAAGGTCACCACGTGTGGAGCTTTCACAGAAGAGCAACTCTTGTGTCATTCAACTCAAAGGTTAGTCTTTAGTTTATCGTTGTCCAATCATCAAGCAATTTATTTTTTTCCCTCAGTTTTGTTTTAAATGAGCACCTTGTGCACTTTTTGAAGCTTTTGAATCACAAACACACAGGTAAGGAATAACAGAAACCCTTCAAAGAGCCAAGCTGTGATGGATGTTTTTCCATGGAAGGCCACAAATATTAATTTTAGCCATCCCTTGCTTGATTTTAGACCGAATGCAAACACTTTAGGCAATAAATTAGCGTTTTATCTGTGAACTAAGTAGCTCCATTTCTATAGCAGAAGTTCTTTTTGTTTACACCTGCTAACGAGAAAACCTCGGCTAGTAAGCACACTGATTGAAGGATAATTTACTACCATAGGAATTATCACTTTTCGAAAGAAATACACGCTTGAATTTTACACCTACATATAAGTGCTGGAATCATTTTTTTTATGTTCAAGGTACATACAGGTGAACAAAACTTTACGAGCTAAAACACCAAAGCATTTCAACTTGAAAATGACGAAAACATTTCACTTTCAATGGACAAATTAAATTAATTAATGTCCAGTGTGGTATCAAAAGGTAGAAATGCGTTGATCACTGTGGTGTCGTTTTGCCACAGACCTTAAGAATCAGTACAAGAAAGTAATTTAAATGAAATGAAAGTATATTTGAAGTGGGGGTTATAAATGAAAGAGAGAAGTGATCCTCACTTTTGTCTGGGCAATTTAAGCAATTGTCTTTTATAGTTGAGCCTTGAGAAATTCAGGTGGCTCGAACCAATGACCTCTCCGATGCCGGTGCAATGCTCTACCAACCTAGCTACTGTAAGAAGCCACTCAGTTGGGAGCAGGTCAATTTGTTGGGCTCAAGTAGCAATTTCTGTTGGTCAAGCGAAGGTCCTGAAGGGTAGAAAGGGTAATTGAAGAAAAATCATATATCTTATTTTTACTTCAGATGGGAGTCATTTCTCTTGTGATTCACTTGTTTATGACACACTGCTTCCAAAGGAAACCATAGAGGTAAGGAAAGGTTTAGGCATTTTGTCACTCTCCCCTCCCCTGCCCTCCCCCCCCAACCCCCCCTTTTTTTGCAATTTTTTATTTCTTTTGGGTCGCCTATTCCTCCTAAGATCTTTAGCGGTGCTCAGAACTTCACACAATGTTTATTTGTTCGGTATATTTTTCTTGTTTCCCCTTATTTATCTGTAACAATAAGTTTTAAATTGTTTGATATCTACGGTTTATGTTTTCTACTCCTACCGATGTGGGTAACATCCAGGCTGTAAATCGAATTCGTGTGATTTGAAATAAAACTTGCCTTTGCTCGACTTGACGGTCATGGGTGGCATTCCTGTTAGGAGCGCTATCTGCAGGAGCACCTTTTTTCAGAGTATCTTCGACTAGTCGATAAATACGTTATATTGTTGTTTCACCCTTGAGTGACTTCGTTTCGCCTGCAAGGCGATTCGTCAACAACGAAGTCAGTTCGCCTTCACACATCTCTACGGGGCTTACTGGCATTCTCTAATCTCTAGAAATACGTGGAGCAACTGTTGGAGCATAGATACATTGTGTTGTGTGGAGAGCAAGGATTAGGAAAGTCGTACCTAGCTGCCAAATTGGCGGAACATGTTGTCCAAAGGTGAGAAGGAAATATACTGCAGGGTTGCACTCACATCACATGAGTAAAACTAAAGGCCCGTTTAAACGGTTTCAAGATTTGACCGACATTCATTCAACAAAAGTTGAACGGATGTTGGGCGAATGTTGGACGGAAAAACAAAGTTGTGCGGAGGCCGTTCAAATGGTTCCAGCATTGCGCCAACAAGTTCGTAAAATAGGCCATCTCCGAGTTCATGCCTGCTTCCTCTTCAAAGCGAGTCTAAGTGCGAAGTTTTTGTGATGGTAATTAGTTCTACTTTACATATGAATGAAAACGAATTTTCATAACAAAAACTTCGCACTTAGACTCGCTTTGAAGACGAGGCAGACATGAACTCGGAAATGGCCTAATGATTGCGAGGAACTAAGAACTAGAAACCAGGCTCTCTCGTGCAGATAAACTACGCCATATTGACTTTTGCGGCCTGATGTGAGCATGCGTGTGTGTTCTAACAGATTGTTCAAACGACTTCAACTTTTTCGAGAACAAAGGAAAAATTGAATCGATGTTGAATTGAAAGTTTAAACCGATTTAAACTTTCAACAAGTTTTCGACATTTCGTTTTACGCTTTCAACGACGACCTGTTAAACGCACCGAACATTTGGTTCAACAAATTGTTGAATGCATGTTGAAGCAAATGTTGAAACCTTTTAAAGGGGCCTTAAGGCTGCATCTTTGTTATTACTTACTCTTTCCTGCTTTAAAAATTCTACCCTGGAAAAAATCACTTTATTTTCCTTGTAGACTATGAACGGACTTTAATTCGAATCTTGTGAAATTAATCGACTACAGTACTTGCACAGTACAGAACACAAGCACGCTTGAGGTTTCTCTCCCGCTCTTCGCTATGCCTGTCAATCAGGCTAACGCTTGGCGTACAATCCTAAACATCTACATTCTTGCACTGATTTTAGTGATCAGATCGGGCCTGTGATTTCCCCAAAGTAACTCTCATATCGGAATTGTTTAAACGCATTCCCAAAAATTCGCCCCACGTTTTCAACCAATCAGCAAGACTGTTTGCAAAATGCTTGCTAGCATTTTCCCGCCCTTCGCGCCGGCTGCATGAATTTACTCCTACGATTTACGATTGGCTCATTCGTATTCCTCTGTCTCACGTGACTGAGTATAGTATTACTTGGGTTTAGTTTAATGTCACTCATTTGATAACCGCTCAGTGATAGCCAAGTGAAAAAGCAGCCTTATAGATTTTGCTGTTGCATTTTTCTTCTCCAGGATTGCTTGGAAGGGTTCTCCAGCAGTGGCAACTTTCAATGTTACTCAAGCGACTCAAAAAGTAAGGGATAATCTGTTATTAGTGAAACCAATGGTACTTGTATGGTAATGAATAGTGCAGAGATTGGTCATGAGGAAACAAAAACTGCATGTCTATTTCAAGCAGAGGCAGTGTCAGACAGAAACTTTAATTCGGCACAAAATTGTTGAAACTTTTGATAAGAAAAAAAGAAACTTTATTTAAGTGTCTAGTCGTTCTAGCACTGGAGCACTAAAAGGGGACACTGGAAACTCGAATTAACAATTAACACAAATCAAGTCAAGAGATGAGAGATCTGAGATGTGATGTGAGATCTTCGACAAAAACCCACACTTTCACACTTTTAACACGTAGACAAAAAAACTACTCTAGACAAGGCAAGATTAGGCTGATACTTAACGTAACTAATTCCGTTTGAAGAGAAGCGACAAAAAGAAGAGAGAGTGACAAACTTGCCCTGTTAATTACCCTCCTCTTGCATCAAGTCTCATCGGAAGGGCTCAGCTCATTGAGATGCCACTCAAAGCAAGTTTCGGCCGCGCATTATCCGACTTAATTTTACCTTTTTTCTTTAAGGAACTGAAGCAAAACCTTGCCTCCCTTATGCAGAGCAATGCCTCGAGGTATCCACATAATGATAAGTGTAACCATCTTTATTGTATAAACACCATTGAAATTCCAAGTGAGCTTTCGCGTGAAAACATGATATCCTCACACGTGAAAATAACATGTTATCTTCACACTTGAAAAGATCACTGTTGCTGTGGTTGCATATAAAAATCGCGCCTTTCGATGCCTTTCGTGAATTGATTTAGTATTTCATTGGTATTACATGGCTGCTTGGAGATACGAAATTTCTCTTCTCGTGTTGAAAAATATTTCACTCGTTCGTTGCGTTCACTCGTGAAATATTTTTCAACACTCGAAGAGAAATTTTGTATCTGCACGCGGCCCTGAAATATCCTCTATTTATTATATAGATACTGATGAAATACCAGGATTTCTCCTTTTACGAAAATATCATATCTTCACCGCGCGCGGTGAACATATCATTTTATCTTTCACATGTGAGAATATAGCTGTCGTCATGGTAACGAACACGATAAGCCAATAAAACGCGAGCTTCGTCTTCATTGTAAGTTATTTTTTGCTCCAATATAATTCTTCTCTACAACATTAACATTTTTATTGCAAAATTCTACATAATCATGATTTGCTTTTCATAACTTTCATATCTTGTTTCATCAGAAACCCATAAGGATTGAAACGTGTAACGCGCGTTCACAGCTTCCGAATATTCAGTGCGAACGAGTGAGAGAGACTTGCAGCACTCGGAAGATAAAATTCGTATCCCGGCGCGGCCATTTAATGTCCTCTATTTATCCTTTCTCTGCTAGCAGAAGTCTCTCTTCTTTTGCGTTCGCTTTGCTGACGACGAGTGCGGGAAAAGAGACCTCTGCCATGGATCAAAAGTCACCGTGTTGAGCATGCGTGGCGGTAACTTTGCGACCGAATCCTCACGTGTGGCTCACTTAACAACAGCGGAATCACGACTGTAAAGTAATGCGCAAGACAAAGTGAGCTCAAGTCACAGTCCGCAAACATATCATGGGGCATGTGGTTTGAAGAGTGCTGTCCAAGGTTCTGGAAAGCGTACTTGTAAGCCCAGCGAACGCAAAAATAAAAGAAACCTCTGCTAGCAGGGAACTTTATCCTTTAATAGTTCTTTACCCTTTGGCTCCTAAGGGGATCCCCATGCATTGACGAGTAAAATCGTCTGACGTTAGGGATAGTGACACTCTGTATGTGTTACACTTCAAAGGCAAATGATCAAGCAACTTAGAACCAATAAAGTGTGATGATATATACAATATGAGCGGCAGATCAGTACCACATTGACAAACTCGAGGCGAGGCGAGCCGCATTTAAGTGTTAATGTATACTAGGTATTTTTGGTGATTCAAGACAATTTACCAGTGAAATTCGAAGGAAACATTTATGTAAATGGCGAGAAATCTATATCAGGTATAAAATTAATTAATGAGTTTAATAAGTAAAGTGTGATATTTCCTGATGCGCACATGTGGATGCCCATATATCCTATAACGGTAAAGTAATCTTTGTATCTGAAGTGCCACAAAAACAACAACAACAACAACAACAACAACAACAAAAACACAACACAACACCAGGGTAGAAACTTCTCCATATAATGGAGAAGTTTACATTACCACAGACTGCTAATAATTGTTAACGTTTTTCTCAGTTCTCAAGGTAGCAGGCCCGCTGTGATCGTGCTGGATCAGTTAAACTGCTTGGCATCATTGGCTGACGTCTTCGACCTTTCAGTGCTTGAAAAGAACCAAAACTGGTGCGTGGCGGATTCAGTAAACTCTTTTAAGATTAATAGTAGGGACCAGGGACCTTAGTTTCATCGACGTTGACTTCGATGTGAACGGCATCAAAACAATAGCATAGATTGAGCAAAAAAAGGCCTTCGAAGTGCGTTTTGCAGTTTTGTATATCTCTTTTTCGCTTTCTTCAGATGACAAAACCTCGCGTTGTATGGAAAACGTGGAAACAAACCAGCAAATTTGAATTCTGTATCTTGGTTTTAACACCGTTCCTCCTCGTTCATTTGGGCCACGTTGTATAAGTTAATCAAACTGGAATAATCTCGTCAAAATGTCCAAATTTTCTTAGTTTCCCATCCAGTTGGTTTAAGTGCTACTATGACCAAAAAATGAATTCTCTCTTTTCCTTGGATTTCAAAACTATGTTAATCGAACACTAAGTGACCCAGGTTTTAAGCCTTCATTTCAAAAGGACACCTGGGCAGTTTAAGCAATTGTCTCTGACCTCTGTTGATCGTGAGACGTGGCGGGTACCTCGCCAGTTTTTGTTTCCGGTGCATCGGTTACGACTTTCAGGGAGCAGGTCGGCGCAGTAGTAAGTGAGATCATTAGCCTCCAATTAATCGGTTAGTGATCAAATCATTGACAACCCTTTTTGCGTCCACCCAGAGAGGATTTTAACGGAGCATTCCGGTTCTCCCCTCGCCTTAGAAACCAACAGATCACTACGGTGGCAGTTTTCTCTACAGTACCATAAAAAAATCTGTTGACACTAAAATGAATTCGAATTGTGTTTTTTTTTTGTCGCAGCCCTTACATCATTGGAGTTCGGGACAAAAGCAGGAAAGGACCTTTTTCCTCCAAGGAGCTGAGCTTATGCCATTACTTCAGGTTAGTCATCTTTACTGCCTTGATGCTCGTTTTCACTAGCGGCCGAAGGACAAACAAAAGCAGGCGTCTTATTTTGTGTTAAAGGTGTCTTCCTTCCCGGCGAAAAGTACATATGATCGAAGCGCTAGTGGTTTCTGTGAGTTGCTTGTGCGTCGATAGCGAAATTCTGCTCATGGGTCGTGATTGTTTATGACCAATCGGTATTCTGAGTATTAGGAACTACCGCGTGGGTAAGCACGTTTTTTCGGGTGATGTTCTCATTGCGGAATACTTAACGTTTCATTTTTTACATCGTTGTCCAGGAGCAGAAAGACTAGAGTTCAATTTTCCAACGGAGTGCAGTGTTCCAAACTATCGTAACCTTAGACATAAATGGGTTTATCAACTGACATGACCAACGTAAAGAAATTAGAAAACTGACTTTTCGAGCGTAAACATTCGTCAGGGCGAATTTGGAAATTATGGGTTGTTAGCTCTTCACGTAGTGAAATATAGAGCTACGCTATGGGTAGGGATATAGCAACGTAGCCGGACAACAAGAGTAAATTACTTGAAAGAAAAGCGTTCGTTAATTCTGTGGGGAGTGAGGGATCCGATTTGAAAAATGAATCTTTGTTCAGCATTTTTTTCCGTTTGGCGCACACTGGTGCATTGAAAGACCCCTTAGGCAGTTTGCCAAGGAGGAAGTCCACTACTCAGGCAGTGTCTCATTATCAAGTCAGTCAATCGGTCGGTCGGGTGGTCAGAAAATCAATGCCGCAGTTATTGTGTTAGCAAGGCTTTGTTTGGTCAATCCTTGTTAAAGAATCGAATAGCCATAATTCACTACTTTCCCTTCAGCGCCATCATCAACTTTGCATATCGCTATTCACTATACCCAAACCTTTATTGTTCTTTTGTTTGCAGGTGGCTACGTGTGTCAATAAAAGACAGACAATATTCTGGACTTCTTGGCAGATTCTTGAGGCGCAAACTTAGCTGGTCCCGGCCGCAAAATGAGTGAGTAATTTTCTTTTGAGAATTCCGTTTACTTGCGAATTTAAATTAATTCCAATTCTATCTCGGTAAAATTCTTCATTATATAAGTTGTCACTTTCTCTCCGTCCGTGACTCCTCTTTACCTTTTTTGTGTTGTTCGTTGGTTGGGCGACCTTATGTTAAAACAGATAGTATAGATGGGTTTTATTCTGACTTGTTTTGTGGTTTTGTGGCATGTTGATACTGACTGGACTTTACTTTTCTTAGGGCTGAAAGTGATGATCTGCCACAGTTGTTTAATTGGCTAACAAAAGTGTGGTACCACCTCAATGGAATACTGGAAGAATATTGCGAAGCAGACACGACCATTGGTGAGTATGTTGATGCAATTTAGGTCGATTTTTCTTGCGGCAAAAGCAAAAAGAACACATTGAAATAACCAGCACATGCTTTAAATCAACCTATGGATGCAATTTACCTGACAATGTAAAGGCAACTTTCGGAAAGTAAGTTTGGGCATCAAAAATCGGTACCTTGTCTTGTCGGCGTCATTTTGATCAAGAGGTTCGGAATGTCTTACTTTCCTGCACTTTGCAGGTGAATTGCCGTAAACAAGATCGCTGTTATGTGGTGCAATGTCACCGACAAGATCGAGACGTTGGTGCTTAGGCAGCAAAAACATTTTCATGTCTTATCCACGCACAGTCCTGCTAGAAGGTTCTGTTATTTTTAGATGTGTTGAATGAGGCGGTCAGGAGAAGGTCGGGCTCCTCAAGCAAGTATTAACCGCCACCCGGATATTGGTTCACAACGAAAAATACACCTTGGCTAAGGGGCTGATGACGTACCAATTTGCGGCTCTGGCGGAAGATTAGCCCTGCTTATATTGGCGTTGTCTACCTTCTTCTGGCTGTGGGGGGGGGGGGGGGGGGGGGGGGAGGGGCAGTGAACACGCCCTACATAGTCCACTTCGGAAAATACCATAATACTCTTTGTTTGTCCCCCCAAATTTTGCATAAGCATTGTTTCCAGTTTCTTTTGGGAATTTCAGTGGTCCCAAGAGAAAACAAAAACAATGCGTATGCAAAATTTGGGGGGACAAACAAATAGTATTATGGTATTTTCCGAAGTGGCCTATTGGGGGACAAAATCCCTTGGGGCAGTCGTAGAAATTAAAAAAAAAACGTTTATGTAAATCGAGCAAGAACAACCTATTTCGTCATAACTGGGAGGTGTTCACTGCCCCCCTCCCCTTCCCCCTCCTACAGTGTCGTTAAAAGGAAACAGTTATACGGGAAGTTTGGGACGTACGGCGTAGAAGATTCTTTGTTTGCTGGGGGAAGGAGGAGCAGTGGCATAGATTTATTTTCTTTGCGCAAAATGTCCCAAGAATCATAAACGCGTTTGTCCCCCATAGTAGTCTTTCACCCCAATTTAACTGATGGCCTTGTTTTTTTAGGTCCCTCGGTGTTTTTCTCTTGTCCAATGGATTTCACAGCCGCTGAGGGATGGTTTGCCACAGTTTGGAATTACAATGTGATACCTTATCTTCATCAGGCTCTGAGGAGTGGGCGAAAGGTACATTTTCCTGTACGTCATGGTAAAGAATTTTTGAGTTAATTTTCATCAAACCCAAGAGATAACAATCTAGTGATAATTTCCTGTGATAATTAGTCCCGTAGTCGAAACTGGCTTCAACCGCAGCGCACATGAATAACATTTCTGACAACCCAAGGATACTAAAACCCATGTGAATTATAGCAGGGTCAGGTGTCGTTGTTAAATTCGGGGCGAGTTTTTGTAGCAGCCACCTTTAACCTTTTTCAAATTGCAATGAGTTTCCATCGTTCTCATTTTTAGCTGTTGACGACAAACTGAGAACCATTGCTCACTTATATGGTCCTTGGTCTTAAAAAATAAGCATTATTTGGCGGTCATCATTGACCGTATCTATACCAGAGGACGTCTCAGATATCTAAGCCTTTATGACATCTAGTGTAAAGACCTGGTTGAACCAACATGATGAAAGTTACGGGGTGGCCATTCGTTCAACGTGCTTGAGACGCACAGGTTTGGTGGGTAAGGTGTCTATTCATGCTTTTTTTAGGAGGGCTGCGCCACTTAGGAATGGCGTAGCTGACTGGTGACTTTTTTTTGCAGAATACCAGTTGTATTAGAAAGCGGCAGGTCATTTCTGCACACCCCCCCCCCCCCCCCCCAAGATCTGCTCCTGTCCATGGTAACGACTCATGTTGGTTGACACTGGGCAAACCTGAAAAATGTACACATTTTAAAATGAGAACAGAAGGGATGTTAGAAGATGTTTGATCTGATGTTTGATTCTGTATCAAACGTGCTCCAAATTCATCCAGCAACCATCGAATCTGTTTAATGGTCATCAAACACAGTGGCCAAACGCTAAAAGTTAGTTCACCCGTCGTGTTTTATCGTCCAACATTTATCGTTTGGTCGGGCCTTAAATACGGGAAGTAAGACGGATGCGTTAAATATCTGAAGTGAAGTGTGTACATTCGTCGCGCTTAAAGTGCCCCTGTGATAAAAAAATCACTACCTTTCACCTTCAGATTTTGAAAGTGTGTTTGCTTAACACCTGCCTAACACCTGACGGGCAAAATTTTGAGCTTTGATTTTTATTACAGAGAGTTGTTCGAAGGTTCTCTCTTCTTCCTAAGTCCGGGGAAGGAAAGGAGAGAGTTAAATTTTTCCCCGTTACCAGCGAAACTACGTTGCGTTCTATGATTTTTTTGACAGATTTTTGATCGATGCATTAGTTGGGAGGATCCCACAAAGTGGGTGGTTATGAGATACCCGTGGAATAAAGACCACAGCAGGGTCCTTCACACGCTCCGTAAGCTACGCCAAATAGATGTGGTCCTCAATAGAAACTATCTTGGATCTGACAACGGTAAGAAGTTGATTTCGAATAGTACCTATAGTGGCCAAGTGGGGTGCAGTGAGCTCTAGTTATGTAAAGTTTTAAATGGTGACTACACGTTCACTTTGGCTTTTGTAAGATGATTCTACTTGCCATAGGGCGACCCTTAGGGCACGAAAACTTCACTTTCTTGCTTTGTGAAGCCTTGGGATGATCAGTAATCAAATCTCGTAGCAAGGTACAACAAGTTGCAAAATTGGTGGAGACACTTCACCTTCTTGGGGCGTTATTAATTTACCTGTTATCTCCCCACTGCAGCCCCCCTCCCCCCTCCCCTTATCAATGTTGCTAGCAATACAAAAAATTGCTGAAAGCGTTAACAGTCAACATTGAATGGGGGAGAGGAAGGGGAAATGGAAAGGGTTGGAATTGTAGATACGGTGGGTATTGGTAGCAAGAAAAGCTTAACGGGAGTGTCTCACCAATTTTGCAACCTGTTGTAGCATTCACAGACCAATCGTCCTCTCAATTGGTTCACTGCCAAAGTTCCCCTCTATCCTTATTATGTAAGCTCTATGTGGAAGCAAGGAACATTTGCATTTAGGACTGCTTAGAAGCCAAATTCCTTGGTCTTCTTACTTTCGACGGTGAGGGAGGAAGAGAGAACAACCCGGATTTGCTGTTTACTGCTTAGAATTATACAAATTGAAAGGTACTGTTTCATCTGTTGGAAAATGATGCAACGTATACCAGAAATGATCAAAGACACCTCATGGAAGTGGTATCGATTGTCTCGATTGACTGGAATGGAACCCTCCCTACCGTCAACAACATATAATTTCTTGTAGTCACTGTTGATTCCGACCTCCCAGTTCTTGCCTACATAACTACGTTTTGTTGTTAATTTTTCTCAGTTTGTTTCGCTGAATGTATTCAAGAGAATGAGAAAATTCTTCGCGCCCATTCGACAGTATCAAAAAGAGTTCGTACTGTTGTCCAGCAGAAGGCCTCAAAGGTAACATTCTGGGTAATCTTTGACGCTGGCAGCTTGGCGATCATTTGCTCTCTCTTGTATTCTCCTTGATACCGCTGCTTTAAAGCCTCTTCAAGCCTTAATTTCTATGATCACTTAAGGCTAAAACCTGCATCTCTTTAAACGTCTTTTTTTTCTTCTGCTGGGATTTCGCTTAAGCCGCTACTCGCAGCAAAAGGAACGAAAAGTGAACCTGGGGCTAACAAATTTGGTACCTTTGTCATCTTCTTTCAGAGAGATTCGGAAGCAAAGATGAAGACTTCTGAACAAATGGAATTCTTGAGGCACGCAGATGACAGTGATTCCTGCCTCTCAGAATCCGATAGTTACCTGGAGACCAGCATTTAACTGCTCTTCGCTTAGAAGCGCACGGAAATTGAAACCAGCATTAAATTTTGCTTCCATAGAAGCGCGC
>NC_090885.1:29651725-29667512 GCF_036669925.1 Montipora capricornis
ATTCGTCGAAATGTTTCGCAGAAATTTACAGAGCCCAGTATGAAAACGCCATGTTGGTGCACATCTGTGGTGCGCCTCGTGTCACGCACCGCTATAACTCAGAAATTCAAAATGCTCTGGTTTCCAAACGAAGCACGCTATTGAGCTTTAAAATTGCAAATGGATACAAATTTACCGCCTCTTATGCCTGATGAGGATAAAAACTTTCGTGGCTCTTTAGTTTTGGATTTTAGAAAATGATGACGTCACGTGAAAACGATCTATTTAAAACGCAGCCGTTGTCAATAGGCTGGCACATCTTCCACAAGGGCGTAACTAATTGATCGTTTCGATACTCGATAGAAATCGAACATAATCGATCGTAATCGATACTAATCAATTGACTAATATCGAAAATCGATAGAAACCTTATGCTTGCATCCGTGTGATTATCGATTTTGATCGATTTTTGTTATTAGCTATCGATTTTGTCGATTTGTTTGAAAAAAAAAATAGATGAAGATCGCGTCGACTCACTTTCGTAAAAGTGTTCATTACCAGCGTCTGGTTGATCTTCGCTAGATCCTCACAGCTCACTCGAACTAAACAGCTGCCCACATGTTAACCTGCGATCAGGATTGACTATAGTATTTCAAATTTTGTTAGGGTATCCCAGTCGCCAGTTACGGTCGGGAATCCCTTGAATATGTGAAATTCAATTGTCAGGGTCAACGAGCAGGTTATTAAGTATTCAAAGTCCTGGAAAACAATGGTGCTATTATGTCTGCTTTTCTAGGGAATGTCTGATGGCCTGCACTTCAACATTCTTCCAAACTGTAAACGAAAAATGGTACAAACCAGTTGTGACACACACCTAAGGATAATTCAAATTACTGATTTGGAAGACAAGCTTTTAATCAACAGTAGTTTTAATATTTTGGCATTGCATTGTATGCTCTTTGCATACTCTTTGCATTTTCGTGGCAGTTGCATAAATTTCTGCAAAGGATGCCGTCATTCGGTCGGGCTGCATGCAACTACAATGATAAAAATGTCGATCGAATCTATCTTGTCACACAGGCTTCCCATGCCATATGATGTAACCAGGTTGATAAGGATCCCTCTTTATACTTAGCTTTGGTCGTGTCGTTCTTTAATTATCGCAAATTAACCCAACTTCCATCTGTTCCTACGAAGATTATGTGATTAAGCGAAAGTCTATGTGTTTGATTGGTGAATCGTAACGGTACATTTTAAAACAAAAGTAGATATTGTACCTCAACGGTTTGGAATGAAAGACATGCCAACAATACACCCTCATCCATGAGTAAATTAATTCAAAACAACGCCTTATTTTTACATGTACATAGATTTGCCTTCCCAACTTATGGTTGATTTAGCAATCCACGAACGCTATAAAACCTCTATTTTCCATACCACTCTCGTGATCCGCATCGAGAAAGAGACAAGTTGCAAGAAAAGTTGTAACCCTGTGACTCCTGCCGAGCAACTTGACCAGCAACAAATGCGAGAGAAAATCGCCTTAAATCGGCAACAAATACCTCTTTCTGCGCTTGCAGAGGGACTGAGAACACAGCAAGAGCGTCATAATTGGAAACGAAAACGAGGTTCACGGTAAGATCAATATTGCATCTCTCGATAATAAATCGGCTGCAAATAAGACTCGACAGAGGACCAACGGATGCACGGAATTTCAGAGCTTCAGTCGTTTATACATGATAAGCCGTTGTGAAATGAGTGAGTTTTCCGCGGCGTTCGGAACTACATTCAGTGGCAAAAGTTCTAGTTTTCTTACTGAGTTTGAATTATCCCCCTCCCTCCCCCCCCAGCACAATGTTGTCAACAGTGAACAGTCATTTCCTTGTGTATTTCAACATTGAAGCTTTTTGGGGAATTTTGACAGTTATGCCTATTAGTTTTTGGCATCGTAGAGGTTTTCAGGCCAATCCTGCCGTTAGCGTCCCAACTACTTCTGCCACTGATTTGTGGGAGTAAAATGTAAAGAGCACGAGATTGTTAAGCCTCCCCGCAGACGTCCTTTGGGGTTAGTTTGTCTAGACGAACCCTAAGAGCGTCTGCGTGGGAGGCTAGAGATTATTAACATCTGAGATGTTCTACGTATTTTTCAGCAACTTGCGTTTTCCTTTCCTGTTCAAGTTTAATTTACGTTTCATGGGTGTACTTTCTTCTTGTCGCATTATGGTAAAAAACGTGTTTGGAAATGAAATCCTGGCCGATCTTTAAATGGTGTCTTATTCAATGGTTTAAAAAGAAAATTCACTTACTTACAGCAAGACCAAATTGAGAGTGGATTTGCCTTTAGGCTCGATTTCCGCCACACTCTCCTGTAGCGCGGGCTCGTTTCCCGAACAGCGACTGGAAATCGAGCCTAGTTTGCCTTCGAAGAATCTTAAAACTGATTTATTTCCCATTGCCATATTCATTGCCATTGTCATTTTTTTCATAGCTTCATGCATGGTTCAATAGATCTTAGATCTTTCAAAGTGGCAGTTTCGGAGAGCTAATTAATTTGGATTTTTCCTGCACTGTGGGGAACCAAGTGCCGGAAGTGGGCTTGATTATCATTTACGGATTTTTCGAAATCTTGGTCCCTGCAACTTGTCTTTGAACCCTATGGCGACAAAAACGGCACGAAACACACACCTTACAGCGACCAAAAACGTTGAGAGACAGATCGCAGAAACCGTTGCAGAAAGGAGAAGTGACTTTAACTTTTCGCAACGCTTTTCCCAACGTCGCAACAGACTTTTCAAGCAGTGTGTACTGTATTACCTGTCTTTGAAGTTGTGTCCTAACGTTTTTTACGTCAGTCTATTAAAGTGTCCGTTTGACCTCATGAGATAATCCTGGCGAGAGAGGTTGCGAAACAACAATGAGTTGTGCAACTCGTCTGGCAATTTCTTGTAAAAATATTGCAGTACAAGTTACGAGAAAATAGAACCTTTTAATAGTCGCAGTGGGGGCTTAATTTTAATTCCCTTTATTTTAGAGTGCAAAGGGTTTGTGAAAGATAGACATTTAAGTTTGTTTGTGTCCCAGTTGCACAATTCCTTTTCCAAAGAGAATAGCGGATTATTAATCTTAATCTTGCACCATACCCCAGGGCTACGACAAAGCTGTTAGTATTTGGAATTCACTGTCTGGAAAACTGAATGGTCCGTTTATTGTATATAACAATAAACGGACCATCTCATTATTTGCAAAAAAAATGATACCACTTAAGCCATCCTTTAACTGTCATAAAGCGAGTAAAAGGTCAAGATCTCTTTCGTCATTCACCGTGCAGAATTCTTAAAGCGGGACAGTCAACCATTAGCAAGTCGAAGTCTCAGTAAGCGGTACTGCACGGAACCGAGTCAGACTACCAAGCGTTAAAATTTCAGTAGCCTTTTGATAAAGCACAAACCTGCCGGACTTTTCTTAAATCAATTATTTTGTTAAAAGTCTGTACAGAATGGCTGAAAAGAACGCGGACAAATATGCCACCAAACTTGAAGAATACGCGGACTCATTGGGAGGAATAACACCAATTCAACGCAAAAACAGAAAATCCCTGTGGATCGCTCTTGGGTGCATTATTGGTGTTGTCGCCCTATTTTCTATCGGATTTCTGGTTGGTTATTTTGGGCGTACATCCAAGGATCATAACAAAACCTGCAACAGTGACCAAGAAAGTAAAGAAGCTGATGACAAAATCCACTTTGAAGACTTTCACCACATATTTCAACAGTCAGTTAGTGTGGAGAACCTGGAAGCAGTCATGAGGTATGTATGAACATGCAGTTAGTTTGCCTTGAAGTAGTTTAGTTCATAACTACCAGTGTTTTACGATGTATTTCAAACGCCAGAAGCCTTCGTTTATCGAACTGTGTGAAATCAACTGCCTCGCAAAATGAATTGTGCTCTGGGTCATTGGATACATTCATTTCTTAGTTTAATAAGACCAGTTTTGACATCACAACAACAAACGGGAAATTAATTCATTTTTTGCTTCGTCCAATTACGATTTTGCTTTGTAATAAGGGCCTGTTAATGCAAAATCAGTTTATTTTGCCCAGGTTGTACCAATTGGTCAACAAGAATGTCACAATGGGATGGATAATCTATTGTTTACATGGTCTCTGCTTTCATGGGTTCTTTGTAATTGCGGACTTGGAAATTGAAAAGTTGTAATAAAACTCCTAAACTTGTTCTTGTTGTTTAAAATTCATCGTTTCTTTATTCATATATTTCATTGATGGCCGGGCTAAATGTGAAATGCCTGTCATATCAGCTTAATTAATGCGATACTGAGAGAAAGAAACAATACTATTGATGTTACATGGTTATTTTTAGTGTTGACCTTTTAACGTCACTGAGTAGAACTGCAGAAACTTCTGCGCACGCGATTCTTGAGTTCTCGCGTAGCGTGAGAGATTTAACAGGCAGTCTGAGTAAGCTGAAATGATTAATTCTGAAAGGAATTTGAGAGTAATCCAAATGGTCTTCGCATATGAAGGGGTCGGGTTGCTCGTCGGGAATTTTGAATTAAACCCCTAAAGGCCCGTTCAAACGGTCATGATAGTTGATGATAGTTGATGATAGTTTCAACTATCACGCACGTTTGAACACGAACTATCATTCACTATCATCAACTATCATCAACTATCATGCAGTTTGGACATGTTCAAATTCGACATGATAGTTCATGATAGTTTTTTCCGTTTGACCGAGCGGATGATAGTGCATGATAGTTTTTCGGTCAGCGGGGGTAACCGAGGCGGGCTCAATGCAATATGGCTACCGCAAGTTTGCCATCGTCCTGTGAGGAACAACAAAACAATAATTTGGACGAATATTCGGACGACAGTGACGCTGAAAGCGAGAAAGTGAGAAAAGCTAAAAAAGCTAAAAAACCAGACAACAAGAAGTGGAGTAGTAGTTTGATATGCAACCTAATAGATGAGTACGAGGCACGGCCATGTTTGTGGAACATTTTTTGCGATGACTACCACAATCGGGATGTAACTGGAAAAGCGAAGAAATCCCCGCCATATTTGTTTACAATCGCGCGCGGTAGGAGACTAGGTACCAATTAGCTACGCCAGCACATTGCGCGATTTCGTCAACTATCATGAACTATCATGGACCGTTTGATCGCAAACATGATAGTGAATGATAGTTGAAACTATCATCAACTATCATCAACTATCATGACCGTTTGAACGGGGCTTAAGGGAGACCAATCATGCTTTCTTTGGACTCATAGAGTGGTTTTCAATTGAGTGTCGAAAGTAATTAGATAATTACTTTGGTTTTTGCATTACTTCACTCAGTGATTGGTTCAAGGTTCTCGCGCCACTTTTTCAACCAATCAGAAGTGAAACCCAAACCAATCGCGTGCACATTTTCCCGCGCTTTCTGTCGGCTACGTGTAATTACTTCAAGTTTTGATTGGTTTACTGGATTGTCTCCGTCCTTTTTGATTGGCCAATGTAATTTCTTTGGTTTTGGTTTTACGACACTCATTTGAAAACCGCTCTAAATGATATATTACATATGTATTTTTATATTTCTCCGCGTGAAACCCTAAACGAGACCTTCACGGATACATATGAGCTTCATTTGATGGCGTTCTGCCCAGAACACCCTAAGTGAGACCAAAATTTACACCCCTAAGCTAGACGACAAGCATCCCCGCCCCTTTCATATGCGAGTTCTCCTTGCCCCCGCCCCGGGCTTGATAGCACAAGTGTTACTATTATTTTTAAAAATACAACCTCGCTTTTGCCGGAGTTAAGTGGTTGTATTTTAAAAAATAATTTGAAAGTTATTCTTGTTGAAATACAGTACGGTACATAGTTGCCATCGTCTTCATCGCGGTCTAATTCGTAGGGCGATAAAACAAGACACGTAACATACAAAGGTGCGCGGAAAAGGGAAGAATAATTGTCACTCTCACCAAGACAATTGGAGCCATTTTCTATTGGCTCCGTGAGAGGACTCTGTAAAATGAGACTTGAGGACTGATAAAGAATGCGGATTTTTAAATGAAAGGTTTTTTTTTTTCGCTTGTTAGGGGCAAGTGCTTGAATTTTCTCCTCTGTCTCAACCATGTGATCCGGATAATCATTTCATTATTCCGTGGTGGGCCTTTGGATCCCCAGATTTTATTGTTAGGCGGGTAAGCTGCAGCAAAGCTGTCATCCATCGGTTACACCGCTACGGCCGCAATCTTTGCGAGCTGTTAGCTGTAGTTAAAAACACCTTTTTTGGTTCTGTGAGTCTGTCTTAAGGAGGCTCAAAAGGGTTATAACACTGTCGTAGGGAAATGTTTGATTTTTTGTGAGGACGTCTGCGAGTCCCCAACTATTGCCATGACAACGGTACAGCACTGCTAAAAGACCCTTTAACAATCATTTTTGGAAAATATGTTTAAAAGTAAGTTGGTACCCTAGTATTTTTTTCCGAATTTCGAACCCCCCCCCCCCCCCCCCCAAAAAAAAAAAAAAAAAAAAAAATTTCCTGGTAGAACTTTATTGCTGCGCGCGGAGCGAGAAAAGTGAGGGTGAGCAGTAACATAATGTTTGGACAGATTTTAGGTTAAATTGTTTGTTTTTTTGTTGCATACAATCCTAACATGGACATCTGAGCTTTGAGCTTCGCATTTCACCGTTTGTGAAAACTGATGTTTTCAAGTTTCGATTAAAAAACCTAGCGCATGCGCGACCGTGACAGTGCTCCTTTAAAGAATGCGATGAAACCAATCATAAAACTACGCAAGAAAATCAGGGTAGGTCACCGAGCAAGCTCAACAATTCTCATAAGATTTGTTTCCGATTTTCCCGTTTTTGGGTGACATTTTTATTTCCGGTAACTTGTATTCTTTCACCAGCTGACGCGAGCAGTTTAAGTATTGCGTGTGTTTTACGTGTGTGCATGGCGTTGTACCATGCCCATGCGCGGTGGGAAGCTCTTACTCAATCACGTTTAACACGCGATTTTTGCTTTGACCAATTGTCAATAGCCATTATCATAGAAACGTTGATAGCGACAACATTTATCATTGATAACTACAGCAACGGCGTATTGAAGTCAGTGGGACGATCCATTTGCTGTTATCTCTTGGCCCGTTTATTGGGCCGTACTGTAGAGCACGGCTCACTAAACTTGAAGGTTTGCCTTTAGATGAATGATGTAATAAGTTCTTATTTATCTTGTGTTATACCTTGTATTATCGGGCGTTACAGTTTAAGTCACCTTTCCATGTCTTTTCCAGTCCATTTTATGACCTGCCTGCGAACTGTACTGGATACACGACGGTGGGCTATAACTTACAGTGCTGTCATCAAAACTCGGTTAAAAGATGTGTATTTTAAGCTATGAGTCAGAAGCGGCGTTGTTGCCTAACGAAGTTGATTGCCCGGGTAATTGGTTGGTTCCTATCTCATTTGTTCCAATGTTTACTTAAATAGGGAATTTTCCTCAAAACCTCACATCGCTGGAAGTCTTAGACAGCTCGATCTTGCAAACAAACTTGTCGAACGTTGGACAGAATTTGGCTTTGACAAAGTAGAGAAACCCGAGTACAGAGTATTGCTGTCTTATCCACAACCAAGCCAACCCAACAGGGTAACTCTTATAGAGGATGGTCGAGCCATATACAATATAACAGGGAAAATAAAGGTAAAAGATAGGCTGATTCCTCTTATAGTATAGAGTGACGTTTGTATGACCTTGACAAAAGTGTTCGCAATTTGTTTCACGGACCAATGTTTGGTAAGATTAAAACAAAGCTTCTCCTTATTCCCGCCAAGGAAACGTCTAATATGGGCTGTAAACAGTTCCATTGCCCAATCACATTACTGCCTTTCAAATGACATCAATGCGAAATGCCGATCGCTTTCCAGAAAGTTCCATGGATTGCATCCGCGTTCGCTAAGCCAACGAAAATTCACGCTCGTTTGTTTTTGTTCGATAAGCCAATTGAATGTTTTGCATTTCTGTTTACGTTCTGTTTTAACGTTTTTTTTTCCAGGTCATATGAAAGTCGCTCTATTTGACAAATTGACGTCAGTTTCTTATGCGTCTGTGCTGTTATTGATAACAAATTGCGTCACAATATTGTCAAAGTGGCTGTCGAAATCACGAGCCGCCGGCGAGTGATTTTCACAGCAAACTTGCATACGAAGCTTAATGTTCAATCTTGTAGAGGAAAATTTACAAAATAAATTTAGACCATTGTAAGTGTCTTTTTTGATCTTTGAATTTACAGATTTCCCCGGGGCCAGACAGAACGCAGACCTTTGATCATTATCCTTACCTGGCATATGCGCACAATGGCACAGTAGAGGCGGACCTTGTCTACGCCAACTATGGAGGAGAAAAGGACTTCCAAAAGCTATCTGAAATGAATGTCACTGTCCGGGGAAAGATTGTCATTATGCGCTCACGACGCGTAAGTATTTTAACAAAAGACAGCTGACGAGACCCAACATTGATTTTTCTGATAGTCTGTGGCTGGTAGTTAGGGGTATTGTGTGACTGGGGGAGGGGGTAGTAATGTACGGCTCGATAAATTGCGCCTGGGGTGGGGGAAGGGCACAAGTACACACACACGTGGTTAAATGCCAGCTAAGACTACGTCATTCCAACAAAAGAAACAACTTTGCGTAAAGGTGATCAAAACAAAATTATACAAAGTAGTTTAAGATGGGAAGGGGATTTCCTGCTGTTAAACTTTTATTTATGGGTCCAGGATGTTGAGAGAGAATTAAAATTACACACGACCTGAGTTAGCTTATTGAAATGATTGTTTTCTAGCATTCTCTGTACGGACGACATCGTCTTTGCGTAATTACGCTTTCCATCGACCGAACGATTTACGCGAACTCTCGATCTTTAGTCACACTTTTATTTAACAGAAACTTGATCTTTTCGCAGCTCATTCCTGGTTTCATTTATAGGTTTGGAATGCCGAGAAACATGGCGCAGCGGGTGCATTAGTTTATACCGACCCAAGCTTTTCCGCACAGCAGGGATACGGCAGTAATCAAGTATACCCCAATAGTTGGTGGCTCTCCTCTGATGGGGTGCAAGAAGGAACTATATTGTATGGATCCTACAATGGAGACCCTTTGACTCCGGTACTTCCCGCTTCAAAGGGGATGTATCGGAGACCGGTAAATGAAAGCGAACTACCAAAGATTCCAGCACAGGCAATATCATATGGCGATGCTATGGAACTCCTTCGAAGACTTGGGGGTAACATAATTTTATCACTGTTGCCTTGATCTCTCAATGATGAAATTTGCTGATCAGTGGGACATGGTTTGATTCTATTCTACTTTGAGCTGAGGCACATGCATTAAATTTCGAGCCAGAGAAGACTGAATCAAACAACGTGTGATAGTCAAACAAGTTGCAATAGAAGGGAAAAGGAAAGGAACTTTATTTAAGTGTCTAGTCATTCTATTGCTGAGGACACTGTAAACTGAAATCAACAATGAACGCAAATCAAATCAAATGTTGGTTTTTGAGGAGAGGGGAAACCGAAGTACCCGGAGAAAACCTCACGGTGCAGAGTAGAGAACCAACAAACTCAACCCACGTATGACGACGAGTCTGGGAATCGAACCCGGGCAGAGCCCGTCTGGAGCGTGCAACTTCCATACAGCGTCTGTGAAACGGCGTTTTCACAAGTAGGTTTATTTTTAGACTAGCCCTTCCCGCGAATTAGGTCAAAAACACAAAGGCAGTTCCGGTTCGGTGACCCTATGACGTCAGCTTAATTTCTTGTAATTGGTCATCGGGCTCCTGTGGGAGTCGCATTCGCGGGAAATTCAATCTAAAAATAAATCGGTCTGTGAAAACGCCGTTACACGAACACAGTAGAGTTGTAGGCTCCGGGTCATGGGTTCCTGACCCGGGCCACATTGGTGGAAGGCGAGTGCTCTCAACACTGCGCCATCCCGCGTGTTGATAATAGTTGGAGTTTTCGTGACTCAAAAAGCGATTTTTGACTTTTTCTCCGAATCCTCAGGAAATGAGGAGAGAAAATGAAGTTTGTAGAGAAGAGGTTCTTAATTGACGGCTTTCCTTAGGGCCTTTTCAGGTACAATTAATTACGTTATTGAAACAAACATAACGAATCTTAGAGAATCTCAACTAACCACAGGCTGAGGGAGACCAGCGCAGCCTCAAAGTTGACTGTCGGGGACTCTTAGAACAACTTCAGCTAGTGGTCGGAGCGGGATTTCAAGTTCTCCTCGGGAGGTTAAGAAAAAAGACCATTGGGTACTGGTTTGCTTTTTTCGTTGCTGATAGTTTGTGTTTGGTTAATCGCTTAGTGTAGCGTACAAAAATATCCAGGTCTCTCTGGTCTAGAAGATAATCTAATCTCAGCATTTACAAATCTTGTAGGTGCAGAAGCTCCAGAGAATTGGCAAGGTGGATTGAACATCACCTATCACATTGGCCCAGGATTTAAAAGCAGCAGCGCCAAAATTAAACTGGAAGTCAACAACCGACTACAGGAAAAAACCATTTACAACGTTGTTGGCTCCATCGTCGGCAGGGAAGAACCACATCGGTATATACTGGTCGGTAATCATCGTGACTCGTGGGCGTTCGGCGCAGTAGATGCTCTAAGCGGAACCACGGTAACCAATGAAATTGCCCGTCTGCTGGGCACGCTGGTCAAGAAAGGATGGAGACCTCGTAGAACAATTAAGATTTGTAGTTGGGGTGGTGAGGAATTTAACTTGATCGGATCGCATGAGTGGGTTGAGGAAAACGCACACATCCTGGCAGAGCGCGCCATTGCTTACGTCAATCTTGACGTCGCAGTGTGTGGTGATTATGTGCTAAGGGCAAGAGCAAGTCCTCTGTTTAAACAGGTAACTTACAAATGGGCAAGAGAGGTGAAGAATCCCGATAACTCTGAAGGAAGTGACACAATATACGACAATTGGCTGAAAAGAAGTCCGTCAGATATCAACAGCAGTGAGCCCATGATCTACAACCTCTTCATTGCAAGCGACTACGCTTCGTTTTATCAGTATTTGGGAGTACCCTGTGCTGATTTCGGCTATTGGTTTGGATATGGTTCCAAATCATCCTTATACCCGGTTTATCACTCTCAACAAGACACATTTTATTGGATCAAGAAGTTCGTTGATCAGAACTTCGAAGTACACAAAGCAATGACACAGTTTGCCGGCGGACTTGTGCTAGATCTCGCAGACCAACCTCTTCTACCATACGACATTATGAACTACGCGCAAGCATTGAACCATTCATTTCACGTTCTTAACTCTTCCCCTAAGTTCTTAGCCAATGGAATATCCCTATCTGTACTTCAAGACGCTGTTACTGGCTTCCTCTACGCCAGCAAACAGTTTGAATCTAGAAAGTCTAAGCTAGCGATCCATAAAAGCCCTTTATGGTTGCGCAATCTCAATGATCAAATGGTGAGTGTGGAAAAGGCGTTTATTTACCCATACGGTTTGCCAGGTAAAATCCAGAGTCGTCATGTGGCTTTTAACTTTGGCTTTCATAATTTGGACCCAATTAAGGCAACTTTTCCTGGAGTTACAGAAGCACTGTACTTGGCTGAGACATCTAATGATTGGAATCTTGTAAGGAAACAAGTGTCGATAGCTGTTTACAGTGTACAAAGTGCGACCCGAGTGCTTCAGTTGCCTATGAAGTAAAAACAAAAGAGTTTTCTTTATTTGAAAGAACTTCTAAAATGACCAAGAAAGGTGTTTCCCTTTTTCTTGAGAATGGCGGTTATGTGGCTATGGTTATTTGGCGGCAAGGCTGTATTATCTTTAGGCTTATTCCATCGTGAAAACGTATCTCCGATTCAGAACTTCAGACACTCTCGTTATTAACCGTGTCGTTAGCCTAGTTAGTGCAAATTAAAACAGCTCGCGTACATAGCACTAAGCAATTCATTAACATATGTGTATTCTCTGGTTCTATAGATATCAAAGTTCACAGTCGAATCGTCTCGGTGTTTTGCTGAGATAGATTTAATTCGAGTCATGCTGCGGTCGGTATCAATAGGCCTTCCTACATTTCCACAGTCTGTCTCTTGATTTGTCGGGCTTTTTCAGCTTTTTGGAGATGAGATATGTTGTCTGTTTTCCGTGTTTGCCAACCAAGTCACCTTTATTCAACTCAACCTCGTTCCCAGGGTCCCTATTGTAGTTGAGAAGAGCCCTGGTTGGGGCTTGTCACGTGTCTTCCAAAGTCTGGGAGATTTTTAAAATGTGTGTTTGGGGAGGGCAGTGCGGCCCAGTAGTGCACTTTCCTTGAGATCCGGGGATCCCGGGTTCAAGACAAGTTCTGGCCACTGGTTGAATTTGTTCCTTGTAGTCACTGTTTCAACTTCTCAGCTGCACTTGTAAATAGCCAACTACAATCTTGGACAAAACTCTTGGGAAAAACTCGGACGTGAACATCCTTGAACATGCACTCACAAATAAAGTCCATGTCCTCCCCCCCCCCCCCCCCCTCCTCTTCCCCGTACCAATGTTGATAATGTGGTGAAAAATACTGTGCAAGCCTTCGTCCGTTTTTAACCAACATTGGATAAAGGAAGGGGGAAAGTATGGAGAAGTTAATCTTTTACAACACAGACAAATAAGGGAATGACCATTTTATAGCGGTGTATCATATTTTCCCAACGAGTTTTGTCCAAGATTGTAGCTTGCCTCCGGTCAGTTGGGATTCTTAACCGTTGTTGTTGAAATGTTCTTTTGTGTCGCGATTGTCTTTCAGTGGCCCTGAAAAGCCCCTATGGGGAGTTTGCAATTAAGTATGTATGTAAGTATGTATGAGGGATGGCAGTGTAGGCCTTGTCATCATTGCGAGGAAGGAATCACAACGCATTTGATTTTGGGGCCAGACGACCATCGACAAAGCGTTTCACGGGACGGTATTGAATGTACTACACCTGGACCTCGACGTAAAAGCCACAAAGTACTGAAAAAGTAGTTGTCAAATCGATCGGACGCACCAGAAAATGTAATCGCGTCCGGAGTCAAAGTTAAATACTTGAACAAGCTCAAGTGAGCAGTCGAATATTGAGTGATAAAGAAGGACACTAATAGTTTCTCTCCTCATCGACAAAGAGACCCTGAGAACGAGGTTGAACTCAACTTTTTAACCAAACTCGAACTTAACTCAAAACGCAACTCTCGCGATACAATTGACTATCTTTATCTTCGAAATCCATTCGGCAACTTGTCATCAACAGATCAACTCTATCAAAGGCCTAAAATACTAGAAGTGAAAACAAATAATAAATGTGATTACCTTATTTCCGACAAGCTTTACAAACATCCTTACCAAATTTGCGTGGAGGAACTGGAGATGAGACATCACAATGGCTGTAGTTGTATCCTTCCAGGAACATCCCTTTAATTTGTTTGGTTATGTTAATGGTTTTATTATATTACTTTCATACCATAGTTTCCGGTTAGGAAAATAAACCTGAATGTCTCTTTGAGGAGAAAATCTGATTCAAAACTAAAATGCCATTCTTGGCACCTGAAGACCTTAAATTTCATAAGCACTTTAAGCTCTTACAGTGCGACGCACCTTACCGTGGCCACCTAACAAAGTTTGGTACAAATTGTCCTCCAATCAGGGTGTGTGAATTTGATTGACAGTCACGCTTCCTTGCAAAGCTCGCACAGTTGTAAGTTGAACACCGTTGCATGGTTTGTTGAGTTGACGTATTTACACGTAGTTGTCCAAATGTGAAAGTTTGTTGGGTGGCCACGGTAAGGCGCGTTGCACTGTAAAATTATTATCGGACAAATTAAATCTGCTACAAGTTGCTTGGAAACGGGCAGAAGGGCAACTGATTTATCCCGTTGCCAAGCAACTTGTATTCTATCCTTCCCACGCCGGTCACATAATTTATCTTTTTGCCATTATTCATGTAAATGGCTGAAACTTTTACTTTCTGGACAAACACAAGTGCCATGAAGCAAGGATTCTGAAGGAGTGCTCTCCTTGTGATCAACTAATTCGGAGTATTCTGCAACACAACTACCATTCATTTAGGTAGTAAGCCTGAAGGGATGAACTGGGAACTGGGATATTTGTCCGTTTTGAGATTTGATCTTCTGTAAGTTCCCCTAAATCGACCGGACGACACCCCTCTTTCGTTATTATTTTGTGTTCTATTGTGCGGGAATTTAAAAGAATGTAATCGTGGATTCAAATAGGCTAAGGCTAAATCCTGATAACACTTAATCAAATTTCATGGCAATTACTCAATGAATTTGAAATACGAGGAGCACACATCAAATTAAACCAAGAGCTTTAATTTCTTTAGTAGGTTGTAAAGTTCGGAACATGCTCTCCACAAATAGAATCAGTTAAAATGCAGAATACACCTTATTCCAAGATGGCCGCTGATTTATGCGAATACAAATTTGCCCTTGTTGCCTCGTTCAGATAAAACATTCTTTTGAATTTTACGCTTAAGAACGAGGCATGAAGGGCTAATTTGAATAAAAAAAAAGAATATTTAAATGGCGGCCATTTTGGAATAAGGTGTATAGCCGGCCAGCTTATTTGCATATAATTTATTACAGCCTCGTTCTTCAAACGGTACTATAGGTTCGTCAGGCTTGAATAAATCCACGTTCCTTATGATGGACAAGATAGATTCGTTGACCTAAACTATATCGTTAAGAATGCTGATTAAACGTAACCTTTATCTTGCGATAGCTTTCGCCCGATGACTAAAAGCGACAAACTAGAATTTTTAGATTCTTCCCCGCAAAGGACCAGCGTTCCTCTCCGTCTCCCACTAATGACACTCCACTGAAGGTCTCGTCGAACCATGATTTTTTGTCCACGATTGGGCACAAGCCTCACGACATCAACCAGATTCGTCATACTTAATACACGGAACATATGCGAATCAGTTGACCTAGCCATTTGTACCATCTCCCGAATTACCTTCCAAATACTCTCCTACAGCAATCACAAACACCTCAATGCCCAAAACCTTCAGCTCAAAGGCTCTTCGAACGGTTTGTTCGCTCTTTATATTGGACTGACCGTCTGTCAAGACGATAATTCGACGAAAACTGCCTTGACGGGCGCCATATTCATCCCCAACAAACATTTCTGGCAAAGTTTAAGCGCATCCTGTGTGTTCGTTTTTCCACCAGTACGCTTCAGCTCTCGAAGTTTTTGCGCCGTCTCAAAGCTCTGGGTGAAGTTGAATTGGATTGTCCCTCGGGTTGCGAACGTAACGGCCGCATAATTCGTGTCGTTGCGGGATTTTCTAACGAGATCTTGCAAAGCCATCAAACCTCTAGCGAATGCTCCTTTACTAACAGAACTTGAAGAATCAAGCACGATGATTCCATCAAAGTAGTTTCCAAGGCTGATCTGTCTTTTGTAAAGCTTTCTGGTTTGACGACCAAGGAAGTTTTGGTACAACTTCCTTGCCGTTGCCTCATTGGAAGGGATTTCCTGAAATTCTAAACATAAACATACACACTTACGTCTAAAAGACAAACCGTAGAATTCCGAAAGTAAACGGCCCCCCTTACTTTCGGGTAGCCGATACTTTCGAGAGGATCGTTACTTTCGGCAAGGGGGAGGGGGGAGGGTTACTTTCGTGGGGGGCGGGGGCGTTACTATCGGAATTCTACGGTACTTTAAAAGAGACTTTTCGCAAATAACGAAACCCCTAAGTTCTCACTGGGCAATGTCAGAGACACAAAGTGTGAACACAATCACGGTTCGT
>NC_090885.1:29671728-29694228 GCF_036669925.1 Montipora capricornis
GAAATCAACTGCCTCGCAAAATGAATTGTGCTCTGTGTCATTGGATACATTCATTTCTTAGTTTAATAAGACCAGTTTTGACATCACAACAAACAAACGGGAAATTAATTCATTTTTTGCTTCGTCCAATTACGATTTTGCTTTGTAATAAGGGCCTGTTAATGCAAAATCAGTTTATTTTGCCCAGGTTGTACCAATTGGTCAACAAGAATGTCACAATGGGATGGATAATCTATTGTTTACATGGTCTCTGCTTTCATGGGTTCTTTGTAATTGCGGACTTGGAAATTGAAAAGTTGTAATAAAACTCCTAAACTTGTTCTTGTTGTTTAAAATTCATCGTTTCTTTATTCATATATTTCAGTGATGGCCGGGCTAAATGTGAAATGCCTGTCATATCAGCTTAATTAATGCGATACTGAGAGAAAGAAACAATACTATTGATGTTACATGGTTATTTTTAGTGTTGACCTTTTAACGTCACTGAGTAGAACTGCAGAAACTTCTGCGCACGCGATTCTTGAGTTCTCGCGTAGCGTGAGAGATTTAACAGGCAGTCTGAGTAAGCTGAAATGATTAATTCTGAAAGGAATTTGAGAGTAATCCAAATGGTCTTCGCATATGAAGGGGTCGGGTTGCTCGTCGGGAATTTTGAATTAAACCCCTAAAGGCCCGTTCAAACGGTCATGATAGTTGATGATAGTTGATGATAGTTTCAACTATCACGCACGTTTGAACACGAACTATCATTCACTATCATCAACTATCATCAACTATCATGCAGTTTGGACATGTTCAAATTCGACATGATAGTTCATGATAGTTTTTTCCGTTTGACCGAGCGGATGATAGTGCATGATAGTTTTTCGGTCAGCGGGGGTAACCGAGGCGGGCTCAATGCAATATGGCTACCGCAAGTTTGCCATCGTCCTGTGAGGAACAACAAAACAATAATTTGGACGAATATTCGGACGACAGTGACGCTGAAAGCGAGAAAGTGAGAAAAGCTAAAAAAGCTAAAAAACCAGACAACAGAAGTGGAGTAGTAGTTTGATATGCAACCTAATAGATGAGTACGAGGCACGGCCATGTTTGTGGAACATTTTTTGCGATGACTACCACAATCGGGATGTAACTGGAAAAGCGAAGAAATCCCCGCCATATTTGTTTACAATCGCGCGCGGTAGGAGACTAGGTACCAATTAGCTACGCCAGCACATTGCGCGATTTCGTCAACTATCATGAACTATCATGGACCGTTTGATCGCAAACATGATAGTGAATGATAGTTGAAACTATCATCAACTATCATCAACTATCATGACCGTTTGAACGGGGCTTAAGGGAGACCAATCATGCTTTCTTTGGACTCATAGAGTGGTTTTCAATTGAGTGTCGAAAGTAATTAGATAATTACTTTGGTTTTTGCATTACTTCACTCAGTGATTGGTTCAAGGTTCTCGCGCCACTTTTTCAACCAATCAGAAGTGAAACCCAAACCAATCGCGTGCACATTTTCCCGCGCTTTCTGTCGGCTACGTGTAATTACTTCAAGTTTTGATTGGTTTACTGGATTGTCTCCGTCCTTTTTGATTGGCCAATGTAATTTCTTTGGTTTTGGTTTTACGACACTCATTTGAAAACCGCTCTAAATGATATATTACATATGTATTTTTATATTTCTCCGCGTGAAACCCTAAACGAGACCTTCACGGATACATATGAGCTTCATTTGATGGCGTTCTGCCCAGAACACCCTAAGTGAGACCAAAATTTACACCCCTAAGCTAGACGACAAGCATCCCCGCCCCTTTCATATGCGAGTTCTCCTTGCCCCCGCCCCGGGCTTGATAGCACAAGTGTTACTATTATTTTTAAAAATACAACCTCGCTTTTGCCGGAGTTAAGTGGTTGTATTTTAAAAAATAATTTGAAAGTTATTCTTGTTGAAATACAGTACGGTACATAGTTGCCATCGTCTTCATCGCGGTCTAATTCGTAGGGCGATAAAACAAGACACGTAACATACAAAGGTGCGCGGAAAAGGGAAGAATAATTGTCACTCTCACCAAGACAATTGGAGCCATTTTCTATTGGCTCCGTGAGAGGACTCTGTAAAATGAGACTTGAGGACTGATAAAGAATGCGGATTTTTAAATGAAAGGTTTTTTTTTTTCGCTTGTTAGGGGCAAGTGCTTGAATTTTCTCCTCTGTCTCAACCATGTGATCCGGATAATCATTTCATTATTCCGTGGTGGGCCTTTGGATCCCCAGATTTTATTGTTAGGCGGGTAAGCTGCAGCAAAGCTGTCATCCATCGGTTACACCGCTACGGCCGCAATCTTTGCGAGCTGTTAGCTGTAGTTAAAAACACCTTTTTTGGTTCTGTGAGTCTGTCTTAAGGAGGCTCAAAAGGGTTATAACACTGTCGTAGGGAAATGTTTGATTTTTTGTGAGGACGTCTGCGAGTCCCCAACTATTGCCATGACAACGGTACAGCACTGCTAAAAGACCCTTTAACAATCATTTTTGGAAAATATGTTTAAAAGTAAGTTGGTACCCTAGTATTTTTTTCCGAATTTCGAACCCCCCCCCCCCCCCCCCCAAAAAAAAAAAAAAAAAAAAAAATTTCCTGGTAGAACTTTATTGCTGCGCGCGGAGCGAGAAAAGTGAGGGTGAGCAGTAACATAATGTTTGGACAGATTTTAGGTTAAATTGTTTGTTTTTTTGTTGCATACAATCCTAACATGGACATCTGAGCTTTGAGCTTCGCATTTCACCGTTTGTGAAAACTGATGTTTTCAAGTTTCGATTAAAAAACCTAGCGCATGCGCGACCGTGACAGTGCTCCTTTAAAGAATGCGATGAAACCAATCATAAAACTACGCAAGAAAATCAGGGTAGGTCACCGAGCAAGCTCAACAATTCTCATAAGATTTGTTTCCGATTTTCCCGTTTTTGGGTGACATTTTTATTTCCGGTAACTTGTATTCTTTCACCAGCTGACGCGAGCAGTTTAAGTATTGCGTGTGTTTTACGTGTGTGCATGGCGTTGTACCATGCCCATGCGCGGTGGGAAGCTCTTACTCAATCACGTTTAACACGCGATTTTTGCTTTGACCAATTGTCAATAGCCATTATCATAGAAACGTTGATAGCGACAACATTTATCATTGATAACTACAGCAACGGCGTATTGAAGTCAGTGGGACGATCCATTTGCTGTTATCTCTTGGCCCGTTTATTGGGCCGTACTGTAGAGCACGGCTCACTAAACTTGAAGGTTTGCCTTTAGATGAATGATGTAATAAGTTCTTATTTATCTTGTGTTATACCTTGTATTATCGGGCGTTACAGTTTAAGTCACCTTTCCATGTCTTTTCCAGTCCATTTTATGACCTGCCTGCGAACTGTACTGGATACACGACGGTGGGCTATAACTTACAGTGCTGTCATCAAAACTCGGTTAAAAGATGTGTATTTTAAGCTATGAGTCAGAAGCGGCGTTGTTGCCTAACGAAGTTGATTGCCCGGGTAATTGGTTGGTTCCTATCTCATTTGTTCCAATGTTTACTTAAATAGGGAATTTTCCTCAAAACCTCACATCGCTGGAAGTCTTAGACAGCTCGATCTTGCAAACAAACTTGTCGAACGTTGGACAGAATTTGGCTTTGACAAAGTAGAGAAACCCGAGTACAGAGTATTGCTGTCTTATCCACAACCAAGCCAACCCAACAGGGTAACTCTTATAGAGGATGGTCGAGCCATATACAATATAACAGGGAAAATAAAGGTAAAAGATAGGCTGATTCCTCTTATAGTATAGAGTGACGTTTGTATGACCTTGACAAAAGTGTTCGCAATTTGTTTCACGGACCAATGTTTGGTAAGATTAAAACAAAGCTTCTCCTTATTCCCGCCAAGGAAACGTCTAATATGGGCTGTAAACAGTTCCATTGCCCAATCACATTACTGCCTTTCAAATGACATCAATGCGAAATGCCGATCGCTTTCCAGAAAGTTCCATGGATTGCATCCGCGTTCGCTAAGCCAACGAAAATTCACGCTCGTTTGTTTTTGTTCGATAAGCCAATTGAATGTTTTGCATTTCTGTTTACGTTCTGTTTTAACGTTTTTTTTTCCAGGTCATATGAAAGTCGCTCTATTTGACAAATTGACGTCAGTTTCTTATGCGTCTGTGCTGTTATTGATAACAAATTGCGTCACAATATTGTCAAAGTGGCTGTCGAAATCACGAGCCGCCGGCGAGTGATTTTCACAGCAAACTTGCATACGAAGCTTAATGTTCAATCTTGTAGAGGAAAATTTACAAAATAAATTTAGACCATTGTAAGTGTCTTTTTTGATCTTTGAATTTACAGATTTCCCGGGGCCAGACAGAACGCAGACCTTTGATCATTATCCTTACCTGGCATATGCGCACAATGGCACAGTAGAGGCGGACCTTGTCTACGCCAACTATGGAGGAGAAAAGGACTTCCAAAAGCTATCTGAAATGAATGTCACTGTCCGGGGAAAGATTGTCATTATGCGCTCACGACGCGTAAGTATTTTAACAAAAGACAGCTGACGAGACCCAACATTGATTTTTCTGATAGTCTGTGGCTGGTAGTTAGGGGTATTGTGTGACTGGGGGAGGGGGTAGTAATGTACGGCTCGATAAATTGCGCCTGGGGTGGGGGAAGGGCACAAGTACACACACACGTGGTTAAATGCCAGCTAAGACTACGTCATTCCAACAAAAGAAACAACTTTGCGTAAAGGTGATCAAAACAAAATTATACAAAGTAGTTTAAGATGGGAAGGGGATTTCCTGCTGTTAAACTTTTATTTATGGGTCCAGGATGTTGAGAGAGAATTAAAATTACACACGACCTGAGTTAGCTTATTGAAATGATTGTTTTCTAGCATTCTCTGTACGGACGACATCGTCTTTGCGTAATTACGCTTTCCATCGACCGAACGATTTACGCGAACTCTCGATCTTTAGTCACACTTTTATTTAACAGAAACTTGATCTTTTCGCAGCTCATTCCTGGTTTCATTTATAGGTTTGGAATGCCGAGAAACATGGCGCAGCGGGTGCATTAGTTTATACCGACCCAAGCTTTTCCGCACAGCAGGGATACGGCAGTAATCAAGTATACCCAATAGTTGGTGGCTCTCCTCTGATGGGGTGCAAGAAGGAACTATATTGTATGGATCCTACAATGGAGACCCTTTGACTCCGGTACTTCCCGCTTCAAAGGGGATGTATCGGAGACCGGTAAATGAAAGCGAACTACCAAAGATTCCAGCACAGGCAATATCATATGGCGATGCTATGGAACTCCTTCGAAGACTTGGGGGTAACATAATTTTATCACTGTTGCCTTGATCTCTCAATGATGAAATTTGCTGATCAGTGGGACATGGTTTGATTCTATTCTACTTTGAGCTGAGGCACATGCATTAAATTTCGAGCCAGAGAAGACTGAATCAAACAACGTGTGATAGTCAAACAAGTTGCAATAGAAGGGAAAAGGAAAGGAACTTTATTTAAGTGTCTAGTCATTCTATTGCTGAGGACACTGTAAACTGAAATCAACAATGAACGCAAATCAAATCAAATGTTGGTTTTTGAGGAGAGGGGAAACCGAAGTACCCGGAGAAAACCTCACGGTGCAGAGTAGAGAACCAACAAACTCAACCCACGTATGACGACGAGTCTGGGAATCGAACCCGGGCAGAGCCCGTCTGGAGCGTGCAACTTCCATACAGCGTCTGTGAAACGGCGTTTTCACAAGTAGGTTTATTTTTAGACTAGCCCTTCCCGCGAATTAGGTCAAAAACACAAAGGCAGTTCCGGTTCGGTGACCCTATGACGTCAGCTTAATTTCTTGTAATTGGTCATCGGGCTCCTGTGGGAGTCGCATTCGCGGGAAATTCAATCTAAAAATAAATCGGTCTGTGAAAACGCCGTTACACGAACACAGTAGAGTTGTAGGCTCCGGGTCATGGGTTCCTGACCCGGGCCACATTGGTGGAAGGCGAGTGCTCTCAACACTGCGCCATCCCGCGTGTTGATAATAGTTGGAGTTTTCGTGACTCAAAAAGCGATTTTTGACTTTTTCTCCGAATCCTCAGGAAATGAGGAGAGAAAATGAAGTTTGTAGAGAAGAGGTTCTTAATTGACGGCTTTCCTTAGGGCCTTTTCAGGTACAATTAATTACGTTATTGAAACAAACATAACGAATCTTAGAGAATCTCAACTAACCACAGGCTGAGGGAGACCAGCGCAGCCTCAAAGTTGACTGTCGGGGACTCTTAGAACAACTTCAGCTAGTGGTCGGAGCGGGATTTCAAGTTCTCCTCGGGAGGTTAAGAAAAAAGACCATTGGGTACTGGTTTGCTTTTTTCGTTGCTGATAGTTTGTGTTTGGTTAATCGCTTAGTGTAGCGTACAAAAATATCCAGGTCTCTCTGGTCTAGAAGATAATCTAATCTCAGCATTTACAAATCTTGTAGGTGCAGAAGCTCCAGAGAATTGGCAAGGTGGATTGAACATCACCTATCACATTGGCCCAGGATTTAAAAGCAGCAGCGCCAAAATTAAACTGGAAGTCAACAACCGACTACAGGAAAAAACCATTTACAACGTTGTTGGCTCCATCGTCGGCAGGGAAGAACCACATCGGTATATACTGGTCGGTAATCATCGTGACTCGTGGGCGTTCGGCGCAGTAGATGCTCTAAGCGGAACCACGGTAACCAATGAAATTGCCCGTCTGCTGGGCACGCTGGTCAAGAAAGGATGGAGACCTCGTAGAACAATTAAGATTTGTAGTTGGGGTGGTGAGGAATTTAACTTGATCGGATCGCATGAGTGGGTTGAGGAAAACGCACACATCCTGGCAGAGCGCGCCATTGCTTACGTCAATCTTGACGTCGCAGTGTGTGGTGATTATGTGCTAAGGGCAAGAGCAAGTCCTCTGTTTAAACAGGTAACTTACAAATGGGCAAGAGAGGTGAAGAATCCCGATAACTCTGAAGGAAGTGACACAATATACGACAATTGGCTGAAAAGAAGTCCGTCAGATATCAACAGCAGTGAGCCCATGATCTACAACCTCTTCATTGCAAGCGACTACGCTTCGTTTTATCAGTATTTGGGAGTACCCTGTGCTGATTTCGGCTATTGGTTTGGATATGGTTCCAAATCATCCTTATACCCGGTTTATCACTCTCAACAAGACACATTTTATTGGATCAAGAAGTTCGTTGATCAGAACTTCGAAGTACACAAAGCAATGACACAGTTTGCCGGCGGACTTGTGCTAGATCTCGCAGACCAACCTCTTCTACCATACGACATTATGAACTACGCGCAAGCATTGAACCATTCATTTCACGTTCTTAACTCTTCCCCTAAGTTCTTAGCCAATGGAATATCCCTATCTGTACTTCAAGACGCTGTTACTGGCTTCCTCTACGCCAGCAAACAGTTTGAATCTAGAAAGTCTAAGCTAGCGATCCATAAAAGCCCTTTATGGTTGCGCAATCTCAATGATCAAATGGTGAGTGTGGAAAAGGCGTTTATTTACCCATACGGTTTGCCAGGTAAAATCCAGAGTCGTCATGTGGCTTTTAACTTTGGCTTTCATAATTTGGACCCAATTAAGGCAACTTTTCCTGGAGTTACAGAAGCACTGTACTTGGCTGAGACATCTAATGATTGGAATCTTGTAAGGAAACAAGTGTCGATAGCTGTTTACAGTGTACAAAGTGCGACCCGAGTGCTTCAGTTGCCTATGAAGTAAAAACAAAAGAGTTTTCTTTATTTGAAAGAACTTCTAAAATGACCAAGAAAGGTGTTTCCCTTTTTCTTGAGAATGGCGGTTATGTGGCTATGGTTATTTGGCGGCAAGGCTGTATTATCTTTAGGCTTATTCCATCGTGAAAACGTATCTCCGATTCAGAACTTCAGACACTCTCGTTATTAACCGTGTCGTTAGCCTAGTTAGTGCAAATTAAAACAGCTCGCGTACATAGCACTAAGCAATTCATTAACATATGTGTATTCTCTGGTTCTATAGATATCAAAGTTCACAGTCGAATCGTCTCGGTGTTTTGCTGAGATAGATTTAATTCGAGTCATGCTGCGGTCGGTATCAATAGGCCTTCCTACATTTCCACAGTCTGTCTCTTGATTTGTCGGGCTTTTTCAGCTTTTTGGAGATGAGATATGTTGTCTGTTTTCCGTGTTTGCCAACCAAGTCACCTTTATTCAACTCAACCTCGTTCCCAGGGTCCCTATTGTAGTTGAGAAGAGCCCTGGTTGGGGCTTGTCACGTGTCTTCCAAAGTCTGGGAGATTTTTAAAATGTGTGTTTGGGGAGGGCAGTGCGGCCCAGTAGTGCACTTTCCTTGAGATCCGGGGATCCCGGGTTCAAGACAAGTTCTGGCCACTGGTTGAATTTGTTCCTTGTAGTCACTGTTTCAACTTCTCAGCTGCACTTGTAAATAGCCAACTACAATCTTGGACAAAACTCTTGGGAAAAACTCGGACGTGAACATCCTTGAACATGCACTCACAAATAAAGTCCATGTCCTCCCCCCCCCCCCCCCCCCTCCTCTTCCCCGTACCAATGTTGATAATGTGGTGAAAAATACTGTGCAAGCCTTCGTCCGTTTTTTAACCAACATTGGATAAAGGAAGGGGGGAAAGTATGGAGAAGTTAATCTTTTACAACACAGACAAATAAGGGAATGACCATTTTATAGCGGTGTATCATATTTTCCCAACGAGTTTTGTCCAAGATTGTAGCTTGCCTCCGGTCAGTTGGGATTCTTAACCGTTGTTGTTGAAATGTTCTTTTGTGTCGCGATTGTCTTTCAGTGGCCCTGAAAAGCCCCTATGGGGAGTTTGCAATTAAGTATGTATGTAAGTATGTATGAGGGATGGCAGTGTAGGCCTTGTCATCATTGCGAGGAAGGGAATCACAACGCATTTGATTTTGGGGCCAGACGACCATCGACAAAGCGTTTCACGGGAAAGTATTGAATGTACTACACATGGAACTCGACGTAAAAGCCACAAAGTACTGAAAAAGTAGTTGTCAAATCGATCGGACGCAACAGAAAATGTAATCGCGTCCGGATTCAAAGTTAAATACTTGAACAAGCTCAAGTGAGCAGTCGAATATTGAGTGATAAAGAAGGACACTAATAGTTTCTCTCCTCATCGACAAAGAGACCCTGAGAACGAGGTTGAACTCAACTTTTTAACCAAACTCGAACTTAACTCAAAACGCAACTCTCGCGATACAATTGACTATCTTTATCTTCGAAATCCATTCGGCAACTTGTCATCAACAGATCAACTCTATCAAAGGCCTAAAATACAAGAAGTGAAAACAAATAATAAATGTGATTACCTTATTTCCGACAAGCTTTACAAACATCCTTACCAAATTTGCGTGGAGGAACTGGAGATGAGACATCACAATGGCTGTAGTTGTATCCTTCCAGGAACATCCCTTTAATTTGTTTGGTTATGTTAATGGTTTTATTATATTACTTTCATACCATAGTTTCCGGTTAGGAAAAATAAACCTGAATGTCTCTTTGAGGAGAAAATCTGATTCAAAACTAAAATGCCATTCTTGGCACCTGAAGACCTTAAATTTCATAAGCACTTTAAGCTCGTACAGTGCGACGCACCTTACCGTGGCCACCTAACAAAGTTTGGTACAAATTGTCCTCCAATCAGGGTGTGTGAATTTGATTGACAGTCACGCTTCCTTGCAAAGCTCGCACAGTTGTAAGTTGAACACCGTTGCATGGGTTATTGAGTTAACGTATTTACAGGTAGTTGTGAAATGTGAACGTTTGTTGGCTGGCCACGGTAAGGCGCGTTGCACTGTAAAATTATTATCGGACAAATTAAATCTGCTACAAGTTGCTTGGAAACGGGCAGAAGGGCAACTGATTTATCCCGTTGCCAAGCAACTTGTATTCTATCCTTCCCACGCCGGTCACATAATTTATCTTTTTGCCATTATTCATGTAAATGGCTGAAACTTTTACTTTCTGGACAAACACAAGTGCCATGAAGCAAGGATTCTGAAGGAGTGCTCTCCTTGTGATCAACTAATTCGGAGTATTCTGCAACACAACTACCATTCATTTAGGTAGTAAAGCCTGAAGGGATGAACTGGGAACTGGGATATTTGTCCGTTTGAGATTTGATCTTCTGTAAGTTCCCCTAAATCGACCGGACGACACCCCTCTTTCGTTATTATTTTGTGTTCTATTGTGCGGGAATTTAAAAGAATGTAATCGTGGATTCAAATAGGCTAAGGCTAAATCCTGATAACACTTAATCAAATTTCATGGCAATTACTCAATGAATTTGAAATACGAGGAGCACACATCAAATTAAACCAAGAGCTTTAATTTCTTTAGTAGGTTGTAAAGTTCGGAACATGCTCTCCACAAATAGAATCAGTTAAAATGCAGAATACACCTTATTCCAAAATGGCCGCTGATTTATGCGAATACAAATTTGCCCTTGTTGCCTCGTTCAAGATAAAACATTCTTTTGAATTTTACGCTTAAGAACGAGGCATGAAGGGCTAATTTGAATAAAAACAAAAGAATATTTAAATGGCGGCCATTTTGGAATAAGGTGTATAGCCGGCCAGCTTATTTGCATATAATTTATTTACATGCCTCGTTCTTCAAACGGTACTATAGGTTCGTCAGGCTTGAATAAATCCACGTTCCTTATGATGGAAAGATAGATTCGTTGACCTAAACTATATCGTTAAAGAATGCTGATTAAACGTAACCTTTATCTTGCGATAGCTTTCGCCCGATGACTAAAAGCGACAAACTAGAATTTTTAGATTCTTCCCCGCAAAGGACCAGCGTCCTCTCCGTCTCCCACTAATGACACTCCACTGAAGGTCTCGTCGAACCATGATTTTTGTCCACGATTGGGCACAAGCCTCACGACATCAACCAGATTCGTCATACTTAATACACGGAACATATGAGAATCAGTCGAACTAGCCATTTGTACCATCTCCCGAATACCTTCCAAATACTCTCCTACAGCAATCACAAACACCTCAATGCCCAAAACCTTCAGCTCAAAGGCTCTTCGAACGGTTTGTTCGCTCTTTATATTGGACTGACCGTCTGTCAAGACGATAATTCGACGAAAACTGCCTTGACGGGCGCCATATTCATCCCCAACAAACATTTTCTGGCAAAGTTTAAGCGCATCCTGTGTGTTCGTTTTTCCACCAGTACGCTTCAGCTCTCGAAGTTTTTGCGCCGTCTCAAAGCTCTGGGTGAAGTTGAATTGGATTGTCCCTCGGGTTGCGAACGTAACGGCCGCATAATTCGTGTCGTTGCGGGATTTTCTAACGAGATCTTGCAAAGCCATCAAACCTCTAGCGAATGCTCCTTTACTAACAGAACTTGAAGAATCAAGCACGATGATTCCATCAAAGTAGTTTCCAAGGCTGATCTGTCTTTTGTAAAGCTTTCTGGTTTGACGACCAAGGAAGTTTTGGTACAACTTCCTTGCCGTTGCCTCATTGGAAGGGATTTCCTGAAATTCTAAACATAAACATACACACTTACGTCTAAAAGACAAACCGTAGAATTCCGAAAGTAACGGCCCCCCTTACTTTCGGGTAGCCGATACTTTCGAGAGGATCGTTACTTTCGGCAAGGGGGAGGGGGAGGGTTACTTTCGTGGGGGGCGGGGGGCCGTTACTATCGGAATTCTACGGTACATTAAAAGAGACTTTTCGCAAATAACGAAAACCCCTAAGTTCTCACTGGGCAATGTCAGAGACACAAAGTGTGAAACACAATCACGGTTCGTTACGTGTTTACGAGAAGGTAGGCTCTGACGAAGCTTAGTTTTTTTGCACCTTCAGTAAGTCAGCGCTGGATAGACCTCTGTCATACAATCCACAACACTCATTTTGCCATCAGCTCTCATTCAGACGGATTAAATGAAAACTCGACAGTATTATTTACTAAGGATAAAAGTGATCCTCACTCTTATCTGGAGAATTTAAGCAACTGCCTCTTTAAGTAGATACATGAAAATTCAGGCGGCTCCAACTGAGAGGCTTTATATCTCAGTTGGTACAGCATTACACCTAGCCTGCGTGGCAGGCGTTCGAAGTGGAGGGAAACTGGGGGAAAAACGAGCGGGAGGGAACGCCGTTCCCTCCTCCCTCCCTCCCAACCCCCCCCCCCCCCCCGTGCTTCTTTTGACCCTTTCCCTCCCCTTCTGCGGCCTGGAAGTCACCGTCTACTAATGGAGGCAATTACTTAAATTATCCAGATTTTAAAGTGCGAGGACCACTTAAATTATCCACTTCAAATATAAACGTACATCCCATTATTATCTACTCATCACCAGGTACAATTAAATCCACCCTTGTCTCAAAGTTATAATCCTTAAGCAAAGTAAGGATAACTTTTTTTAAAACTCGCATGAATTACTCTGTTAATTGAGACGACCGTGCTTGAGCACAGTTTTTGCGAAAAGGGTGGAATAGGTTTACTTTCCGCCCCTTTCCCAAACCACGATTTCATTCCAACGCCTGCTGCAGCTTCCTGTCGACAGATATCTTTCTTTTTGAATTTAATCGTCCGTTGATCCTCTTTTTCACGCAGCGCTGAATGTGCCAGTGAAAGAATTTGGCAAAAATCACATCATTAAAACACATTAAAATAAAAAATCACTAAAACACGGACGAAGTAGCCTTTTTGGCAGGCGGACGCTTGTTCAAGGTCTAACGTTCGTAATAGATGGTTTTCAATCACGTGATGAGACGGCCATGTTTGTGTACAAAACAATAGCAAATTATGGCTCATGTTTTGCATTATAATAGAGTCAAATTCCCAACAGACCGTTTTCTCAATTGTTCTGTACACAAACATGGCTGCTGTGACGTCAGGTGAAAACCATCTATAGGCCGCCATTTTGAAAGCCGTTCACCTTCCCCCACTACCATTTCGTACTGTCCTCCTCTCACTGAGTGCAATTTTTTTGACTGGCCTCAGGCCTCTGTTTATAGGCTTGCTATCCAAGATGTCGGCCACTAATTCTTACCAAAACAAAAATACGCCTGCTTTGCAGGCTACGGACGAAGCAGCCAGTGCCCCTGGGCTAAAATCCGGACTGCCGAACGCTATGGGGGAGGGGCATTTATGATACAACAGCAATTTAATTTAGACACGAGTGTCACTCCTGACTCTATTTAAGACAATTGTTTTAAATAATTACCCTGTTGGCAGTGTCCTTTTATCTTTCTTAAATGGCAGCTTGCGCAAAAATCCTTTCCCCTCACTTGGACGCGAAACGACGGAAAACCAGAAAGTAAAAGAGAGAAGTCGGGTACAGAGAGCAGGGGCACCCAACGTTAATTTTCGGAAAATATCTGTTCGGAAGACGATTTGAGATCTAGAATTTTCGGAACATTTGTTGTAAAATTTCTTGCTTGCCTGCCTCTACTAGGATTTTCGAACATCTGAAAAATGGTATAATTACCCATTTTAAACTGATTTTTACCCCAAAAAGGTCACCTAGAATTTTTGGGAGCCTTTTTTCTGGCTGAAATTTTCGAAAGGGTAAGTTTTGATCCCTATAGTTTTCGGATCAGTAGGCTTTCAGCTAGGAAGTCCGAACAGATGAAAAATTTTTAGGGGATAAAAATATGCCTATATCTACCGTTTAAGCTCGTTTCCATACTAAAATACGTTTAACAATGCTATGTTTAAGTGGTTTTGAACTATATTCTCGTTGGGTGCCCCTGAGAGAGGAAAGCTTTAATTTGGGCTGATTATCGGCAAAATACTTATATATTGTGCCGCTATTTGGTTCGCAGTTCGTTGCGAACTGTCTTTCTTCGAATACTCCCTTTGCGCTGCGTGTAATGCAATAAACATTTTGCAATATTTCTTTTCCTCACCGAAGAGTTAGCATCATTTTGCATTTCGCTCTCCCATCCCTGTTTCCTCGCTCCTCTTTTAGGTGCGTTCCATTGACGTTATTCCGGAATAAGAATAGGTGGAGTGATGATTTAAAATACTATGTGTGGCGTTCTGCAGCAACAAGGATAATAAAGCTATGTTTAAAATAGCATTTTAGGAGATTGACAATATTAATGTGTATCTCCGCAAAAACGAAGCCGATTTCTAACTTCTATTCCATGTATTCTTATTCCGGAATACGGTAAATCGAACGCGCCCTTAGTAAACTCTTGACGATAATGTTTAGGGTTAATTTAGATGGTGGAAAATGGCCATGGTGGACGCAATTCAACAGTTGACCTTGTGAACACCTTTCAGACCACTTACACTGGAGACTACAACAAGAAATATGGAAAATACGCGAGACTTACTCTGATAATAATCGTCTTCCCTAATCAGCTTATTTGCAAAGGAAATTCTTCCTTCAAATCCACTTATGACAAGAACAAGCAAGACAAAATCCGTCAGAAGCGCCATCGTGTCGCTGTTATTTTTCTGCATTTGGTCATTTGATATTCCATATCGAGTATCTTACGACTTATCTCCCACCAGGGGGCCGTTTCTCGAAAGTCCCGAAATTTCGGGTGTCACCATTATTCCTCTGTAACTCAAGAACGGAGAGAATTTAATTCGTCAAACCTCACAGTTATTTTTCTTTTTGTTACAGATGGCTTTCAGGCCCGAAAGGTTTTCGGGACTATCGAGAAACGGGCCATAGATGATAAAAGGGGAGGGGACGAAGGGTATATGGAAAGCGACGGTGGGAGAAGGTGAGAGTCACCATGTATTTCAATATGCGTCAGCAGTTTAGGAGTTCGACAGAATAACAAATTAAAGGACAAAGAAAATCGTGGGCACTCTTAGCGTTTCAGATGCAGCTATTTTCAACAAAACAAAGAGCGAATGCTACTGGAATCAGTTACAAGCAAGCATTTTATTTATATTTGACTCCTTATCTTACCAATCAACAATAGACCATTTTCGACTTCTCACGGCTGGACTGGCTCTTGCATGAAATGGAGGCTAATGCGGGCAAATCTTTTCAAATGCAAATTAATTTGCCCGCATTAGCCTCCATTTCATGCTAGATCCAGTCCAGCTATGAGAGTACAAAACTAGCCTAATTGTACAGTTACAGCCACTTTGTTTTGACATCATTAAGTTTCGAAGTCAACAGTGTCACGAGGAATTAATAAAGGCCAAACTACATCACTATCAAGGAATATTATAAACACCTTTATGTACAGAGTACAAAAGTTAAGTATGCATGGCAAAATTTTAGGACCACATTGATGAACAAAGGAGACCCTGTGGATTTCCAGACGCGGTCTGTGATTGGAGATGATAACAAAATAACAATAGAAGCTACAGGTCATAGAGACCAATGAAAATACATGTAGCAGTCTTCCGGGAATAGTTCCAGTTCATGAAAGGAACAACCGATTTCATACTTCGAAGGGGCTATGCCACGCCATTTAACATAATTTCATGACACAAAAAATGACCATGGAATACGATAAAACATCGAAATATACCCTAAAAAGAATAGAAATGGTAGTTTTCGCTCAAAATCGTCGCATTTGCGATGAAACGACAATTTTATCGGTAAAGGAATGCCACTACCACTTCCGAAATAAAAACTCGTGCAACTAGAGATTTTCCCCGATCACTCCAAATTGTCGCGACACAGCTTTTAAAATGTTTTTATAATTAAGGAGGTTGGATTGGTCAAATGCTTTCAAAAATTAAAGCGACTCCACTTTTGTGTCATGATTATGAACAAGTACAATAAAAATGAAAACCACAACGAAAAAAGAAAAGGTAACAAACAGAGAAAAAGAAAGGTGTGCACAAGACATAATATACTGTATGTAGCGCACACATTTTTACCATTTTAGTTCATTAATTCGCATGAACATTTTCAAGACTCTTCTCCCTTTTCGAGGACTAACAAATTACATGTACAATAGTCACTGACCAATGGTAATTATTGCTCTCTAAAATTTTAAATAAAGTTCCATGCGGAGGGAATTTCCTCATCCTTCCTCCTACTACTTATCACTGGCCGCAAAAGGGATGGGGGGGGGGGGGGGGGGTGGCGACCGGGACGAACTCAGACCGGGATGAGTTCGTATCGGCCTCCATACATTTCCGTTTATGCATTTAAATGAGACCGGCGTTAAAATGAACTCAGAACGGTTTGACTTCGTCTCTGAAAAATAAAATTACAAGCTGGTGTAAAGAGGAAGGCATAGGTGCAAAAAGGTAAAAAATGCAAAACCAAACATTTGAAATGTAAAAACCACTATATGATTACATTTGAGTTAATTTCATTTGTTTTCCAGTTAGTGCTCTAGTAATAAATCCATTGACATTTAAATAAAGTTGTTGTTGTTGTTGTTGTAATTAGTCCGGAAATTAGATAAACATATATCCTTCAGAGCCATGTTGTATGTTAAAATTAGTGATGAACCTTTTATACATGTAACTGGTGTAGACACCTGAATCCACTGGCCTTAAATTGGCCTCAACTTTCACTTAAAGTTCCGCACTTTCGTGGAAAAACATTTCCCGTTTAAAAACCAAAAAAAGAAAAGAAAAAAGAAAAACACAACGATATTAAAACCAACAATAGTTAGTAAAATGGACCGCTTCGTCCATTGGCCTCCTGACTGGGTCTGTATTTGAAGGTCTGCGGATTCTTCCAGGCTTCAATCTGCTCCTGGATTTGTCTTATGAATAAATGTGTCATCACGATTCCAGCAATCTGCGTGAGAAGTAATACGAAACGAACACAAATCGTTAACGTCTTCGTAATCCAGCACAACACAAGTTCTTTCCTATGATCTCTTTATTTGTATAGCTTATCACATGATTTCGAATGCAATTATTTTGGAATAAATAAGCACGAGTAACTACGGGCTCATGCAATTACTATCAAAAATATTCATGAAAAAATTCGAGATGGTTAAGCAGAAGAAACGCACAAGTATCACGCAGTCAGGGAAAAATTGCGCCATCCAGCTTGATTTGAAAACAAAAGATTTGATTGGTTCTGTGTAATTGGCACTCGTATTACACTTTTTGCACTGGTGTTACACCTGAACTGCACTGCTCTTAGCCAATCAGAATCGAGTAATTTTTTGATGTATATTATTAGCACGGTAACAATTTTCTCTTTATTACGATGCAAAGCAGATTTATAGCCTGAATGTAAGGAACACTGAAGGGCCATAAACTGAACTGGAAACAGCAAGGGAGCCGTAACTTACACTTCCGAACGAATTAAAAGATATTATATCTCTTGGTACTGAAATCACGCCGGAAGTACTGTAACATTCGGTTTACTCTGAATCATACAGATTTACCTCATGAACACGGTAGGTATAATAAAAACATATCGTGGATATGGACCCCAAGTATCCAACTTCGATGAACACTTACTTCTGGGATGGCAAACGCAACGGCAACTGCAGCCACAATAACCAAATGATACCTAAACCACTCAAAGACAGCATCAAGGCAGCCTGTGATGTAGATCTTGCCTTTGAGGGCCAAGCGCTGTGATTTAAAAACATTAAGTTAAGTACATGTATAGTCTCCTTTGTAGCCGGATGTCACACAACGCTCCCCTACCGCTTCTTTTGAGAAGGGGGGGAGGTGGGGATGAGTGTTGCGTGACATCCCGAAAGATGGCTGCGAAGGAGACTAGTACATAATTATATGTCATGACAAAAACAGCATATTAGGTCAATTTCCAAAACTAGACTCTGTTGCAAATGCAAATGAAATTACATGTAGTTAACTGAAAGTCTCAGCTGGTGCAACACTGGACTACAAAGTCTGACTGGTTAGAATGGAGTACAGTTGTCTGTCACTAGGACTACGAGTATGGGTTATATAACAACTAGGTTTGAGGCTCGAATTATTATTTTGCGCTTGTATTAGCAGTTGCACTAGGTATGAGCTGCCTAATAAGAAACGTCTGGATGGTAAACAATAAGAACCTAACAAGTAATGTACAAGATTGAGTGTAAGAGAATTGATTGACCAAATCAAGCAAGATTTAAGCAATAGAGGACTTTTTCCGTGTTTGCATAGCCTCATCTAAACATGAGGGGGAGTTGGGAGAATTCACTAGTCTGACAACACATAAGCAATCAAAATTTGTGTAATGTCACAGCCATGTTTACATACTCTCATGTAAACACAGCTATTGACCAATGAGAGTGCACATACTACTGTATCCTATTTATTATATAAAAAAGAATATGATGTTAGGGTTAGTTGTTTAGATAGTTTAAATTGTCCCAGGCTGGGCCATGGGTAGCAAGTCTTCTCCACTCAGTCTCAGTCTGATCATTTGCCAGTACTGTTGTATCTTCCAATGAGATGTGGAAGGCCTTCAGGTCACCTCAGGATAAGACCCTGAAGAAAAAAACAACACTAACAAAAAAAGACAAAAGTGCTTTGCAATGCAGTACTTACATGTTGCTCTCTGGCATGCCATCCACACTGAATGTTAGGTTTCTACAAAAGCAAACCACAAAGTCATCCACAGAAAGGTACTTTATTTATTTGTCTAATCGTTATAGTACTGGAGCACTAATAGAGGACACCGTCAACTGAAATAAACAATTAATGTCAATCAGCTCAAATGTCGGCTTTTGAGAGGGGAAAAAAGGAGTACCCAGAGAAAGACCTCTCGGTGCAGAGTAGAGAACCAAATGTGATGCCAAGTCTGGGAGGCGAGTGCTCCCACAACTGCGCCATCCCTGCATCCCAGAAGAAATCAATGATATGGTACAGGTAAAGGGATACAAGCAGTAGCTGATAATTATACATCTACAGCACATGAAGGGAATGATCCTTAGGAGAAGAGGGTTTAAAAATGTTTCCCTGTTTGGGCAGAAAAATGTATTACATTAATTTTCAGTTATTGATACCAAAAATACGAATAACACCATTGCATTTATTTGATAACAGTTATTAGTATCACCCAACTAGTGGACTCATGCAAATCCTGCATTTTAATTGGCTGCGCTACTAGAGGACTATTACTAATAGTTCTCGAGTAGTGAAAAGCGTGATGCTTTCTGTCGTTTTATTCCTAAATAAAATAATATTCCTTAAACTTGCATTTGCTAACTTTATTGTTGCCTGTCCGAGTAGTTGGGTGATACTAAAACAATTAGACCCTTCGCCCTCAAGGGCCACGGGTCAATAGCCCATTCGGCTTCGCCTCACAAGCTATTGACTTGTAGCCTGCAAGGGCTACGGGTCAAATTGTTAACTATTATCCAACTGAATTAGCTATTGTACAGAAAATGCATGAAGCAAGTACAAATATTCCACCATATTGTACAGTTAGTTATTGTACTCTTGGTAATGTACAGTGGAGAACTGCTTTGACTTGTTTACGTGCTGATGTTTGCCCTGCATTTGTCATGCACATTACATGTACAATTCACTTGCCAAACACTTGAGTGCGAAAAAGTTGGATGATAAATAGCTTCTTTGATGCTTTGCTGTGTAGTATTGCTGAGTATTAATTTTCTCCTCATTGCTTGTATCTTGACTCTCCCTAGCGGGCTTCTCAAAATACAGCACACCCAAAACATCTAATACGATACATTAATTTTATTGTACTGCCACAATAGTTGCTTGCCCTGTCAGCTGGGCCATCTTTGGGCCCTTAGGTAGTAATATTTTGATAGGTACATACTTCATCTGGAGAGCGTACACAGCATGAATAAGGAACACCGCACTGTTCAGGAGAAGGGCCACCGCACTTGAAATAGCGATTGATATTCCAATCGTTAAGATCTGTGCTTCCACAACACTGGAACTGCAAAATACACATACCGGTACCTCTATGTTATTTGTGGATTGAGATCACTTCAGATGTCACTGAAATACAATCTACTGTTGTTGATTCATTAATTCTTAAATTTCTTTAACACAAGCAAAAGTGTACGTGTTGTGAGTCAATTGTTTTCTTGGTTCAACATTTTGATTGATTTTCCATTGTTTCAGATTATGATAATGAATATTGGACAACAAAAAATCAAAATTGAACTGGTTTCAAAAATCTTAAACCAAGAAAAAATCTCAACCACAACATATAAATTGTACAGTATTATTTTGTCATAAAACACGGGACATTTTTCTCCTCTTGAAAAGTGTGCAATTAGGCCAGTGGTTTTTCACTTTTATGACAAAGTCATTGTGTAAACAGTCGAGCAACTTTTTGGACCTGGTTGTTTCCACAAGGTGACCAATACAAAAGCTGAACTTGCAGTTCTTTTGTCACTGAACTGTACTTGAGCTGGTATCAGATGAGTTTCCTTGTCACTGGTGATCTCTTACAAAGTCAAGGGTGAAACATGATGAAATCGACACATCTTTCAGAACATACATTTTCTTGTACAGAATCAATGGCATTCTGCAAGTCAATGTTATCCCTGTACTCTTCGATGGCTAGTTTAAACTGATTGTCAATTGACTTCTGAACCTAAAGATCAATAAAAAAAAATAAACTTGAAACAATGATAAATATATACAGTCTACACACATGTATTCCATTACAAGTAGTAAATAATACAATTTAAAATAACAATAACGTTTTTAAGAGAGGACTTACTTTTATACACAAATAGCTCAATATGTTATTTTCAGGCCTTCTGATAGGGTGCGATTAAAAAATGCAAATTATGCGATTTTTTCAGGGCAGATTGTGCGATTAGAAAGGCCAATTATGCGATAAATAATGTAAATTATGCGATTTTTTTCTCAGCAATTTTAAGCTTGTTTTATACGGTTTCAGGTTAAGAAAAGCACTTTTTTGCTGCCCTAAAGACATTTTGAACACAAAGGAACAGTAATTATGTATCTCGATGGACATTAGCTGAGATAAATTTAAAAAAAAGAGGTCTTCTGCACTACCGGTGCACCACGTTAAAAGTTGAAAGGACACAGCTAACATGCCAAATGAATGATCAAGGTGCTTGTCAACCACAAAATTCCGAAGATGGTCAATCACAATAGGGCCATACCCCCATTTATACGAGAGAAAATAAGCCGCGGCTTTCTCTGGCCGCGGCTTACATAAGACTCGAATGTTCACCCCGTATAAATGGTAAAAAATCTACGTTCACGTCTTTTTCAAGCCGCGGCTTATATTGACCTGGGAATATATATTCGTACAAATAGTTCCTTTTGCGTATTTTGTACACCGTGGCCAGAGTAAGCCGCCGCTTATTTTCTCTCGTATAAACGGCCCTAATATTGCACGACGAGAAAAACATCAGTCCATCGTCCACGTGAGGTACTTTCTTGCTCGATCGCGAGCTGTTAGATTGGGCGGAAGGTGGGAACTTCCTTCTTCGTCAAAGAAAAAGCGGGCGTTTTCACAACAAACTTATCCATGAGTAAGTTTTTACCAGTTTTCAACGAAAGAAACTACAATTTGCCGAAAAACTTACAACTTCTCTTATTTTTCGCAAATCTCTTCTCTAAGAGAAGGCAACTGTGTCATCATTTCAGTGGTGTGTTTGTGGTGTGTACATAAGGGCGTGTTTGTGTTGCACCAATAGGAGGAGACTCGTACCAGATCCCCAACATGCAAATTAAAGCCTTGAACTTCGAATGTTTACGAAATCGAAGGTCAGAAAGGGTTAAGCCATTTTCCAAGATAAATCATCTTAAAAATGGCATATCTATGCAGGAATTTCTAAGAAACGTGTTGATTTATGTTCCATTTTACGAATTTTGTGCGTCCTTTCGTGTTATTATGCGATTTTTCGTGAATTGTGCGATCGGATGCGATTTGAGGTCGATTGTGCGAAATCGCACCATCGCGTAATATCAGAAGGCCTGTATTTTACGCATTATATTTTATTAATTTTAGGAACATTTATTCTTTTAGTCTTTCTTTCATTAAACTGTCAACCTGCTTTAATTAAGATAATAGCATTACAAAAGTACTAAAATCAGAGCTACATGTATTACAGCTTTAATCAACAAAAATTCTCAAGAGGAAATACAGTTGCATTTAACCTAGAACAAAACGGAAAGTTTATGGTTAGCAATGCACATTTTGCAATCTGGGCTCAAACATCTTCCTATCTTGCCATAGCTTCACATGTGGTCATGCACCTCTTGGTTTTCTCAGCTAACTTCTGAGCTAATTCATATTAAAAAGTTTTCTAACCAATAATATTTTACATTGCAACACACCTCAGGCCAAAAAGCAAATGCGAGGAGTCCTCCTACTACTTCCAAAACCACAATGATAATCATGACAATCATGTACTGTAAATAAAAAAATTAATTTAATAATATTACACATGTCCTTGAACATTTCCATTTGATAAAATGAAATTGAAGGTAATTTTTAGGACATATACAAAGCATGGGAGGTGTAGTGGCCTCAT
>NC_090885.1:29699228-29701728 GCF_036669925.1 Montipora capricornis
GCATGTTTTCTCCCAAATGTCTTTTTAGATACCACGGGCAAGGGCATTTGCTAAGTTCTGCTTTTCCGCATACTGAAATATAGAATGACTAATCAGAATTCAGCAAGCAGGAAAAACTGTGCTATCCGAAAAAAGATTTTGTGGCAACTTTTTTGTCAACAAACTTTGGCGCCGAAACTGGGTTTCCAGCGAGCGGCGATTCGAACGCCAGCTGTTGTGCTTCGACTTTTATTTGAGCTTTTTCTGACAAATTTAAGACGAATTCAGTCCAATATTTCGAAGAAAGTGTAAGAAGACGTCAAAACTGTATTGAGAATGTATTTATTTGTGTTAACTTCGCGAAAAAGACTTTGATGGCGGCTTTTAGGCAGGGTGGATCGACAACAACGTCGTTTCCGCACAGAAGTGCACCGTTTCCGGTGAAAGGGCAAAGGAATGACATGATAACACAGTTTTACTGCCGCGCGCACTGCAGGCGCCGGTTCCGTATGTACGGCCTGAACTGTGCAAAAATATCCCTGTATTAATAAGAACCACCCATGGGAAATCCGAGTATCTCGAGATGCGCAGAACGTTTGGGCAATAACAATAGTAGGCACCGTCCTTTTAATGTTGTTTGTTGGCGAGTGATAATACAGCATTATCAAATACTGTTTAAAATATTGTCTCTAAACAGCTAGCGGTGTGGTGGTCAACTGGCTAGGTGACGGGTTAACAATGTTCATTCCCAGGTTCGAGTCTTATGTTCATACTCCTGACTTGTCTTTTCAAACAAATATGATTATTTCCCATGATCCATATAAAACTTTCAAAGCAAATTAACAATTCACGATAATTGCGAATAGACCAATTCCGATATATTAAAATAAAGTCCTAAACATAAGACATCATTTCGAGGCTCTGGGGAATAAATATAAGGATTTGTATGAGTTTTTTCCCAAGAGCCTCGAGATGATGCCTTTTGTTTGCGACTGAATTTTAATACATCGAAAGTGGTCTATTCAAACGGGATGGTAACTCATAACTTTGTATTTTGGACGCCATATTGGAAGTCGGAAGATCTTGGGCAAGGGAGGAAAGACCGCAGGTCTTGGTCCTCATCCCCCCTCCCCGTCGCTTTTTCACTCGTCCCAGATCTTCCACCCGTCCAATATGGCGACCGAAATACAAAATTACCGCCTGCAAGCAGACAAATATTCATGCTAACAAACAAATAAGTTGCCAATAATTAACATTTACTCCAACGTAAAAAAAAATTCGGAGCAAGAAAATCCACCTACATATCCTGACAGCAAGTACTGTTTACAAGGCTACCGCAGGAGCCCATGAGAGGACCTGCAGACTGCAGATCGCAGACTGTCGCCGTTGAGACTGCCCACAAATAGCGCTGATAAAGAATGCACCCATTTTGAAAGGGTTAGCTTTCGATAACTGAGAGTTACGGTTAGCCTGCAGCCTGAAGTCTGGAGACTCATATTTTTGTGTTGCACCCACGTGACACGACGGCCATGTTGGATGGCAATCAAATACAATTTCTTTTCGCATAATTTGCATATTGATAAAGTTTAGTTCGCAGCGGAGAGCTTTCCATCCATGACGTCAGATATAAGCCGTCAATAGACCAATTTCAATATATTAAAATATTCAGTCCTAATAAAAAGGCACCATCACGAGACTCAGGTGAATAACCACATACATTTTCTTAAGACCAGGACACACTAGGGGATAAGTCTCTGCAACACGTCGCGGGGACAAGTCGCCGCAACAATTCGCCTCTTGTTACAGGGTTAATTTTGCGAAAATCATTGTCGTTACGATCAGTTGCACGAATTCAAACCAGTTTGAAATAGTTCGGCTGATCGCAGCGACAAAATTAGCGAAAGCAGTGTCGTCGCACCATGTGTCCACTTCCGGCAACAAGTCGCTGCCACAAAATATAAATGAACCAATGAGAGAGCGTCATATAGTCCGCCATATTGAATTAGGAAACTAGTTCACATTTTATCGTAAATACTTTTGTTCTTGGGCCATCGTAGTTTGATCAAAAATAAGACACAAACAGCAGTGATAAACATATTGAACTTTTTCATTTTGATAATGACTTGACGTTTCGTATGTGCTCTACATACATTTTCAAAAGTAACCGTTGAAATTTAAAACAGCTATTTATATATAACAAAGCGGATGAGGGGACTGGAACCTAGATTAAGCAAATACTTAACAGTAAAATATATAATAATAATAATTATAATAATAATAATAATAAAAACAGAAAAGATTAATAAAGCATCAGCTTTTCACTTCCGACGTTGACGTTGAAAACTGGCTCAAGTTCTTGAATAAAGAAGGTCTCTTTTATTGATGATGCAACTTTTTACAAAGCCTTACCGAGTGGATCTTTTCCTGGCGTTTTATATGGCCTTCCTAAAGTTCATAAGACTGGTTGTCCTTTCCGCCCTATTGTTTCATCGGTTAACACCTATAACTACAATCTTGCTTC
>NC_090885.1:29706728-29711728 GCF_036669925.1 Montipora capricornis
ACACAGGAACGGAAAAAGAAAAACAAAGCTTGGAATACCCTGTGAGCAGAGTCTCTTTCGATCTTCCTAGATAAGTCGGGAAGAGGAAAGTAGACTCTGCCAATCGGCTCAACATTTTCGTGTTGAGCATGCGTTAAAAATTCAAACGTATTCGGGAGTCAGTCACGCGTGACTAGTAACCGCAAAACTACAAAACCAAAACAAACAGTAGGGATATTTTCGAACAACTCTGGCAAACACACGACAACCAAGGGATCATTTCCTCCGAAACTCAAGATAGTTCAAGTTTTTAAATTGCCATTTCAATTTTTACTGAAAAATTAATAGGTTTCTCAATTCTGGCAAAGCGTAGTTTCTGTAACCGACGCACGGAGGAAATACTCATGGGAATTTAGACACTTAAAAATTGTCACGCTGTTGCATTCTCGTCACCAGAGCCTTGGATCTACCCAAGGCTCTGGGAAACTCTGTGTGGAAGAACATGCGCCGTAGGGTTCTTATAGCTAAAATTGGCTATTTGAAACGGTCAACACTAATGGACATCCGTCAAACTGACATTAGATATTTCCTTACAATTACACGACGCAATATCCCATCTCAATATGAGAAGCTTATCGCTGATTTGAAACTTGTGGCGCTTGCTCACTCCTCGTGCCAACATGAATGCACCAATTAGAGACGCTTTTGATTATTCTTCATGAAAACCAATGAGAAGACACTTTGTTTCGAACACACACACACCTTATGACTGTACTGTTTTAATTTATTGAACGCTGCATGAAAAAGACAATTGAAGGTATACGAAAGGGGTACCATTTGTCAATGGAGGGTATATGAAAGGTTATATAATGGTATATTAAAGGGTAAGGGGTCGGACCACGGGGCGGAACCTCACCGTATTAAACTTTTTTAGTACCCCCGCCCCCTGTTGCTCGAATGGACTGAAAGCCGCATCAAATATCAGGGTTGGCCTAAACCCGTTTTAGATTATGTGATAGTGTCTAATGGGTAGTTCATTCATTCTTTTTCTATCTATCCAGCGTACTGATAGTGATTTTTCAAATGACGGAACACAAGTATCCTGTCTGTATTGGAAAAAACAAACAACGGATAGCCCAAGATTACGCGACATTGTAGGTGCATCTAAAATGGTACAAAGGCCAGTACTCAATGCCAATACTCAATGCGCATACCTAGAACTGAAAACTCGTACTTGACGTTGTATTCCCAACCCTAACCCTAACCCTAACAATTTATGAAGCAGTACAGCTGAACCCAAGCTCAGTATTTTCAGTTAGGGAAGTACAGCACAAGGATAAAAGGTTGATGGTCGATAATAAACGAATCACATTCATTTTACAAATTGCTTCTGGGATCCAAAAGGTTTTCTCACCTTTATTTTAAAGAAATAGACGCCAAGCACCTCGATTAAAAGAATTCGTCCCGCTTTTCTATTTAGTCAGTTGGTAATATACCAAGCCGACGCACTCTGTGCAATGGAACTCCAAAATCGAGAAACGCTCGTTGGCGGCCGAGTTGTTAGTGTTTCTGATAGTCGATGAGCGACTTTCAGATTGGACGACACGAAGTCCTGTTACCAATTAATCACAACCATTACCATTTCCGAAAAAAAACAAAAAACAAATGCATTCCTTTTTACTGTCTAATCCCCAATTTGGTAAGGTAGGTGGTTATTGGAATAAATTCTGTGCTTGGTGGATTAAGCTAAGTGCACTTAATATGATTGGCTGATGTAGCTGCCCGATTACAGGTGCCCGATTACAGCCAACTGTCCGATTTCACAACCCTGCGCAATAATTAGTGAAAAATAAAGCAGTTAATGCACAAATTAAATTTCAGGAAATTGTAATGATTATGTAATTGATTATTCTTGAAACAATGTATTTTTCTAAAACAAACGACGTACAAAATAGATTTCGTTTATTTGATAAAATTTGATTTAACAACTCCAGAACGAATAAGCATTTGTGGTTTGAAAAGCGCCTCTTAAGGCACCAGAGTCCTTTAAAGAAACCCATTCTCTGTTTTTAATGATTTTATTGGTTAGGAGATCTTTTGTTTGTATCTCTGACTCATGTTCGCATGCCTGCTTCAAAAAGGCAGCTGCCTCTTGCTTCAAAGGTTGTTCTTTTGAATCTGAAAAATTAGTGTCACTGGTATAAGAAGGGAGAAAATATCAGATGTTTACCAACGATGTGGTATGTGTTTGAGGCTATCTCCCTTTCCTTACATTGTTCCACTCTCGCTGTCTGCATCTTTTCCACGTTAAAGGAAGCACGTTATTGTTCACCCCCACGGGTCAAGGTGGTGCAGGGGTATAAGATTCCTCACCTGAGGGTGTCATAAATCCGAGAGTAAGGTGTTTTCTTAATAAGCACAAACGTAATCTGTCGTTGCGAAACCAAATCTATTGGCCGAAGCGGAAACTACCATAATACTCTTTGTTGAGTCCCAAGAGAAACAGAAAACAATGCTCATGCAAAATCTGGGGGGAAAAACAAAGAGTATTATGGTATTTTACGACTCGGCCGATAACGAAGAACGCGAAGTCTAAAAATAGAATGCAAATTATCGAAACCCACGAGAGTCAGACATTAGCCTGTTCTGAGAGAAATAGGAGGAAAATGAAGGCCAAAGTTTCGATTTAAAATTTGTTTTACGAACACTTGCTTTCGCGCTTGAAAAAGCGTCAAATTTTCCATCATTTCGTTTTGTTTGTCTGAGTTTGTCTGAGTTATGACGTCACGCGCGCTTCGCTAATCAGTGCATGGATTTAAATGAGCCATTCAGCGCCTCATTTATGGTACAAGCAAACGTCCCTGACTCCGAGGCCCAGTTTTGCTCCTCGTGGCTACATCAGTAGTCTAATAGGAACGCAAAAAACATTCGCCCTGTAAAAGCATTTACTTAAAATATTCCTTGCCTTGAAAAATCCGGGACATAGGAAATGGAAAAACTGGAAGAAACAATGAGCCACGACTGAAAGAACGGCCAAAAAAACGAGGCTAGTAAAATTCAATTTTTCTCTTTTTCAAATTGCTCGGAAAACTACATCTGGACGTCGAGCAAGTCGCAATGTATATTTGGAGGGTTGAATGAAACTGTGTGAAAAAAATAGATAGGACATCTATTCAGGGTTTTCACTCACGTGATCAACAGCCATGTGTTTCAACGAAAAACGAAAACACAAGAAAACGTTTGCATCATAATAGAGTTCAATTCCCGACGGATTGGGTCAGGACACCAACATGGCCGCCGTTTCTTTGTTTCGGGACACCGATATGGCGGCCGTGACGTCATGTGAAAACCGACAATTCGGTTTTATTGGCTATTGAAGAGAGAATTAAATATTCACCTGTAATTTCCACTACGTGGTCTCACGCTTTTTCGGACTTTATCCCTTTCCTTTTATTGTGCTTCTTAGTTTCAGGCAGAGAGGATTTCTTCATAGCACCCAAGCCTGATGGCAGGTTAAACTAAATTAAGAAAATGACAGAACTTAGGAACATGTGCAACCTTGAAAATGATGAATAACAGAAACCTTGCCTGCTGTAACCCTATAACTCCGCCCACCTCGACTAGCTTTCGCTAGTTGCGAAGAACTAACGAAAGGTATTTTTGACTTACGTTGTTGGACTCTATCAGGCCTCCTTCTGATGGCAGTTGACTGAAAAACGAAGCCATCTCGCTCTGAGGGGCAGTTGTAAAAGGCCCGGCTGCTTCATTTCCACGCCCTCCTTCGGAAAACATCGGCGTCGGTTGCTGTTCAATAAAGTTTAAACCCGAGGGATTACGAAAACTGGCCACTTGCTCTGTGAAGAAAGCAATACTCAAGAGTAAAATTAGGGAAAGTCTGGCGGACTGCGACAAAAATAAATTTGGTTCAGACAACTGCACTAAACGAAGGACAAATATCGACTGAAAACAACGACATTAGAAATAATTTGTATCATAGACATCATTGAGTCAACAAGATAGATAAGCTAGGCTCTCTCTGTACTGACCCCAAGTACGTTGAATTTCTTCAGTTATGAAAGCACTGAGATATATCATACTTACCTCCACCAGTTACTTGATATGGTTGGCCACCGCCTTGCCTCATTTCTTGTACCAGTTGCTCTTGATTATCCTCAAAACGCCTTGGAAATCCCTCTGTGTAAAAGAGAAAGACAAGGTACAAAGGAAGAAATTATTTCATTGCCGAGAGTTAATTATTATGCGTGGGGTGTCCGCTTAAGAGAGAACGTAAGCAAGAGAAAAATCCCATTTTAATTTTCAAAAGTGTCCGCGTCTGTTTACGAGAGAGTGTCCACTTTCGAGAATGTTTAAATACAGAGTCCCACTGAAAGGTACAATGGGAAATTGTAAAAAATGTTTGTTGGTAGAACTGTCCGCTTACGAGTGCATGTTAGCGGAGAGTTGACTGTAGTCTGTGATTTACAAATTAAGGAAACCATTGCCTTTCCTATCAGAGAGGCAGTAATTTGATATCGGTATGAAACTATTGTAGGACACTTTTTAAGGGTGAATGCTAGGCATTAACAGTTTCCATAGCAAGGGCTCATCACTTCTTAAAGATCCTCTAAAAAATAGGTTTTGATAAAAACAGTGAACATCTATTCAAGGGACACCCTCGGGGACCAAGGCAGGTGTCCCCTAAATAGAGGTGTCTGAAAGGAGAGGTTCCACTTTATCTCAAAAACCATCAAACCTGGGAAGCCCATCCAGTTCTTTATCGTAATACGTGATATAGGGGAAAACTATCTATTAGAACTTGAGTTATCTGTAAAAAAGCCACTAAATACTTTTCAAAATTTTGTTTGATTCTCAAGGGATTTGTTCACCAAACATAACAAGCTTGATTTCCGGTTTTTTGCGATTTCAGCTCTCATTTTTGCTTGTGCACCTTAGGGTCCATTCCTCGCGCGGTTAAAAAAACCCTCTAGAGCCTCAGCAACATGACAATAAAAGTAAGAATA